>NC_012876.2:2963289-2966396 GCF_000003195.3 Sorghum bicolor | reverse complement strand
TATAAAAATATATATCTCTGATGAACACACCCATTTGACCGAACCCTAGATTGTCCTAAATGGAAAAGTCATTCCTTCAAAGTTTGTTACAGTCATCCGACGATACACTTCGTCCAACGGACTAATCTATATTTTAAAACGAGAGCGCCACTGAATTTTGAATTTTCATAGAACTCATAGCCACGCAGCGGTTTCGGAACCCTAGATGGTCTCGAATGGAAAAGTCATGAATACCAATATTGTTCCACTCATCAAAATCTACATTTCATATACAGACCATTTTTGCATTTGACAAAGTTTTGGGAAGGTGTAGTTGAAAATCCACAATTGACACATATAGTTTCATATAGTTTGTGTGATAACTTAGAATTGGTGGGTATTGTTAACTTAGATTTTCTCAAATGGAAAAGTTGTGTATATAAAAAGTTTAGATCTTGAAGATATCTAACAACTTGGTATTCAAAATATTTTCATTTGAAGTAATTTAGTTTGTCATTTGACCAAGTTTGACCGAAACCCGTCTTGGATTTTATAGAAATGTAACTAGAATTGGCTCAAAATTATCCAAATGGAAAAATGGACAATATATAAAATATAGATCTTGATGATCTCTAACAACTTTGTATTCAAACTTTTTTCATTTCAAGTCATCAAATGGGCTATTTGACCAAGTTTGACCAAAGTCAAAGCATTGGTTTTTACAAACACACCCTTTGACCGAACCCTAGATTGTCTCAAATGGAACAGTCAAGCCGACACAACAGTGAACTTCTTCTTGACGTATGACCCTTGGTTATGATCCTGCCGTAACCATGGAGTATCCTCATTGTTTAACAGAATGCTTGGGTCTTTGTTGACTATGAAGGGCGGAATTCGATCATCCCTTTCGTAATCGCCTGACATGTCTGACTTGTCCTCAATTCCGACAATGTTTCTTTTCCCAGAAAGGACAATGTGGCGCTTTGGCTCATTGATGATTGAGTGGTCATCATTTTTTCCTCTCTTTGGTTTCGTAGACATATCTTTGACATAGAACACCTGACTCACGTCTGCAGCAAGGACGAATGGTTCGTCTTTGAACCCACTATTGTTAAGGTCCACGGTTGTCATCCCATACTCCTTGTCGACTGTTACCCCACCTCCGGTCATCTTCACCCATTGGCACCGGAACAAAGGAACTTTAAAATTAGCTGCATAGACTAGTTCCCATATGTCTTCTATGCGTCCATAATATGTTTGCCTGTTCCCATTTGGATCCGTGGCATCCACGCGTACACCACTATTTTGGTTGGTGCTCCTTTTATCTTGGCCAACTGTGTAAAATGTGTTACCATTTATCTCGTACCCTTTGTATGTGAGGACATGCCATGATGGTTGCCTGGCCAACAAATAAAGCTGCTCATCAATGTTTTCATCACCTTGACATTTTTTGCGCAACCAATCGCCAAAAGTTTCCATGTGCTGACGCATTATCCAAGCTTCATTCTTCCCGGGCCACTGGGACCGTAGGTAATCTTTGTGTACCTCAACATATGGTTCCACCAATGAGGAGTTCTGGAGAACTGTGTAGTGTGCTTTATTGAAGTAATCGTTTCCCGTACCAATATATGTTTTCTTCCCAAGTGTTCCCTTTCCGCTGAGTCTGCCCTCGTGTCGAGATTCAGGAATGCCAATTGGGTCAAGGTCTGGAATAAAGTCAACACAGAACTCTATGACCTCCTCTGTTCCGTAGCCCTTGGCAATGCTTCCTTCTGGCCGGGAACGACTATGGACATATTTCTTTAGGACACCCATGAATCTCTCAAAGGGGAACATGTTGTGTAGGAACACAGGACCGAGAATACGAATCTCTTTGACCAGATGAACTAGGAGGTGTGTCATGATATCGAAGAAGGATGGAGGGAACACCAACTCAAAGCTGACGAGACATTGAACGACATCATTCTGCAGAGTAGCTAGTTGCTCTGGATTGATTGCCTTCTGAGAAATTGCATTGAGGAATGCACATAGCTTTACGGTGGCTAGACGTACGTGTGGAGGTAGAATTCCTCTTAAAACGACCGGCAGCAATTGCGTCATTAGAACGTGACAGTCATGGGACTTCAAGTTCAGGAATTTCTTTTCTGGCACATTAATTATTCCCTTGATATTGGAGGAGAATCCAGATGGGACCTTGATGCTGCTAAGACATTCAAACATGCTTTCCTTCTCTTCTTTGCTCAGAGTGTAGCTAGCAGGGCTTAAGTAATGACGTCCATCATCTGTCTTTTCTGGATGCAGGTTGTCTCGTTCTTTCATGCGCTGCAAGTCTTGTCGTGCTTCAAGTGAATCCTTAGACTTCCCGTAGACACCCATGAATCCGAGCAAGTTCACACAAAGATTCTTTGTCAGGTGCATCACGTCGATCGCGTTGCGGACCTCTAGGACATTCCAGTAAGGTAGCTCCCAAAATATGCATTTCTTCTTCCACATGGGTACGTGTCCCTTAGCATCCTTGGGAATAGGTTCGCTGCCTCGTCCCTTTCCAAATACCACTTTTATATCCTTGACCATTTCGAGTACATCATCCCCGGTTCGATTGAGAGGTTTGGTCCGGTGGTCTGCCTTGCCTTTAAAATGCTTGCCTTTCTTTCGTACTGGGTGGTTCACAGGAAGAAACCGACGGTGGCCAAGGTACACGACCTTTCGACATTTTTTCAAAAATACACAGTCAAGGTCTTCATAACAATGTGTGCATGCATTATATCCCTTGTTTGACTGGCCTGAAAGATTACTCAGAGCTGGCCAATCATTGATTGTTACAAACAGCAATGCTCGTAGGTCAAAGTGCTCTTGTTTGTACTCATCCCACACGCGAACTCCTGGTTTGCTCCATAAAAGTTGAAGTTCCTCAACTAATGGCCTAAGGTAGACATCTATGTCATTGCCAGGTTGCTTCGGTCCTTGGATAAGCACCGGCATCATAATAAACTTCCGCTTCATGCATAGCCATGGAGGAAGGTTGTAGATACATAGAGTAACTGGCCAAGTGCTGTGACTACTGCTCTGCTCACCGAAAGGATTCATACCATCTGTACTTAAGGCGAACCGCAAGTTTCTAGCATCAT
>NC_012876.2:2855934-2963153 GCF_000003195.3 Sorghum bicolor | reverse complement strand
ATCTCGTATCCTCCCCACGGTAGAGGATGCAGTCATTAGGACATGCGTGTATCTTCTGGATTTCTAATCCCAAAGGGCAGACAACCTGTTTTGCTTCATACGTAGTGGTGGGCAATTCGTTGCCTTTCGGAAGCATCTTTTTTATGATCTTCAATAACTGCCCAAATGCCTTGTCAGATGTACCATTCTTTGCCTTCCATTGCAGCAATTCTAGTGTGGTACCCAGCTTTTTTTGCCCCTCTTCAGCGGTGGGATATAGCGATTTCCTGTGGTCCTCTAGCATGCGCTCGAACTTGGCTTTCTCTTTATCACTTTCACATTCTCTTTGTGCATCACGGATGGCATCACCAAAAGCATCATCGCCCCGATCATCTTCTGCCGCCACCTCTTCTTCATTATCTCCCCCCATTGCAACATCATTGAAGCCACCGTACTGAGCAATAATATTGGCATGGTCCAATTCTTCTTCTTCTTCACCTTCATCCATTATAATCCCGCTTTCTCCATGTTTGGTCCAACAAATATAGTTTGGTACGAAACCAGACTTTAATAAGTGTGAATGAAGAGTTCTTGAGTTAGAATATTCCGTCAAATTCTTGCACACGGCACATGGACAGCACATGAAACCGTCCCTCTTATTTGACTCGGCCACACTTAAGAAATAGTGCACGCCATTAATGAACTCTTCGGAGCGCCGATCGGCATTATACATCCAATTACGTGTTACCATCTGCATTAAAGATAACATATATATTATGAAAACCATGCACACATATAGTTTCTCATCTTATTGCACAACATGTCTAAGATACATAGTTGATTAATTTAGAAAAGCTTGGCTACAACAAATACAATCGCAACTAGCATTAAAAAAAATAAAACTAAAATGCACTTAAGCAACATAATTAGTTCGCGTCCGATCCCAACTATAATAGATAGATCATTCGCTTGATCAACTTCATTGAACTTCTTTCGTCGGCTCACTGCCTCACCACCTTCAGCCTCAACCACCTGTGCAAAAGATTTCTTAATGTGTTCAATGTATTCTTCCTCCCAGTACCAACCTGTACATCCGCCGGTACCGTCCCACTGAAATTAAAAGAGAGAATCAAAAGTTTAATTAATATCATTTAAAAAAATATGCACATATATAAGCAAATGTCTGGAAATAACTCACATTACGATCTGGACACTTGTAGAATATACGACCCTTGTTTACTCCCTCTTTCGACACTTTGTACTCCATCAAAATCTTCTGCCCACACTTGCCACAAGTAATGAGAGGGAGTTCCGGACGGTATCGCTTTTGAACCCGTTGAGAGACGGAAGACCCGGTCACGGTTGCCATCTACTATCCATACTCAATTTTAAAACAATTATAAATTCCACATTTACTAGTAAACATGTGTGATACAATGGACATTATATGTAGTAATAAAAATAAATCAAGTGATATTAACAAACCAATTAATTTGAACTATCCTACTTTCTATGATCATAAAAATATACTATAATTCATTCTTGCAAAATATATTAAAACTAGGTCAACCATGAAATATGATATATATATATGGATACTAATTCATGTGACTGATTCAAAATAACAAAGTGGATTTGAGCTAAAAAATGATGGGAACATCACAAGCCAAAAACAACATGAAAAAGATAAGAAAGGCTGAAGTTAGTCACCTCTAAGCGCGAAGAGACGATGACGGAGTCGAAGAAGATCAACGATGGGCGTTGGAGATGAAGAACAAATGAAGAACAAGCAAGAAGAAGCTCCAAGAACAACAATGGTGCTCTCGGTTTCAAATGGGCAGAGGGGAGGAGGGAGCCGGCCTATAAACCGGACCTTTAGCACCGGTTCAGAGCAACAACCGGTGCTAAAGGGTTACCTTTTAGCACCGGTTTGTAACACAAACCGGTGCTAAAGGGTTTGCCTCGGCCCGGGGCTCTGGCCGGTGCTAAAGGGACCCCTTTAGCACCGGTTTGTAATACGAACCGGTGCTAAAGGGTCTCTGCCCCGACAGCACCTGTCAGTAGCCGTTGGGCAGGACCCTTTAGCACCGGTTCGTGTTACGAACCGGTGTTAAAGGGGTCTTTAACCCCGGGCCGCAAAATGGCCGAGGTTTTTGGCCATTTTAGGCATCAACCAATGCCTCATTCTGTAGTAGTGCACACAATTTTAACGTCTAAGCTCCATGATGAATCTAAACCCATATACGTTCGGAGGAAATACCATAAGCTAGGCCATCTTCAGTGCAGGTTTAGTAGCTCAATTTTCAATATACTCATATTTTGAAAACAGTGCAGAAGAGTTTCATCCCCATAAAACTCTCTCTACTTCCATAAAACTTTTATCATCTCTCTTCATTAATACGGTGTCACATCAGCATATTTAATGTCCATAAAACTTCAATGAAATCCCATTGAGACTACCCTCGTGCCCTTAGTATCCTGCATCCTATATATGACCTAGATTCATGGTTGACATTTATATGAGTTAGGACAACTCACATCAAACAATTATAATTTTCAGAAGGTATTGAATTCCGTTTGCTAGTTAAAAAAAGGATTAGACGGTACTTTGGATATGACTTTAACTTAATTATCTTTCTACCTTCAAAACGTCATCTAATTATGACCCGAGAGAGTATAATAGAAATATTCATATAGAGCTATCCAGTTGTCTCACTGAGCTCGGTTTGAGCCCTCAGAGGTGACCTGACCAATCAAGGGCACATGTGGCCTTGTTTAGTTTCCAAAAATTTTCAAGATTTTCGTCACATCGAATCTTTGGACGCATGCATAGAGCCTTAAATATAGATAAAAAATATAATAACTAATTGTATAGTTTGTCTGTAATTTGTGAGACTAATTTTTTGAGTCTAGTTAGTCCATGATTGGACAATAATTGCCAATTACAAATGAAAATACTATAGTAGCCAAACCTAAAAATTTTCGCTAACTAGACACGCCTAAATTGGGAGCGATGGTCCGTGCTCCGGCCACTAGCATTCATCCGGAAAAAGCCACCTCTTTCTCCACAAACAATGTCTTTGTCATTTGATCCAGGAGCCTTCCGTTAGATAGGAACAACTTTGCTAAATACTGAGAACTCTCAGATAAAGTATTAGAATGAAAAGACCATTAATTTTATAAGGAAGAACCCAAGGTTCTAGCCCATTCCCATTTCTAAATCACTAATTTGTCTAATTACATTTTATTTTCCATTGACAAAGGTCTATTGAACAAATAGAATTTTGTAGATAGATGGGTCTCTTTATTGTCACTCCATATTAGGTATTTGTCTACACTTCATTCAAATGATAGGGTTGCCCCTCTTGCAAGAACTCTCATACAAGATTATTTTACTTCTTTAAATAAAAATTGCCAAAAAAAATCACAATTTTGCCAGTGTGAATAGGCAAGCCAGATCAAAGGCAATGGTGACGGTGGCATGGATGTTATTGTTGTGAAAAAAAAAATCGCTGTCATGGGTCCATGCCTCCATTATTTGTTAACTTAAAGTGTCCATCATTCAAATCAAGTAATTTTTTTGGGGATTTCAGTCAAATCATGTTAGTACTAGCTTACTAGTATTGGCAAGCCAAGTGGGTCCCACTCGCACTCCCCCCCCCCCCCCCCCCCCCTTGGCGGCCTTCATCCTCGCTGGCTCTCCTCCATCCACGCCACGCCACGTCACCCTCCTCACCTGCTCCTCCTATCTTCTTCTCCAGCGGCCACATGAAAAAGAAACAAAAAAAAAAAAACACGCAAAGACAAATTCGCCGTCCACCAACCACACACTAAACCCGAAACGCACCCGGGCCCACCTGTCAGCCACAGCACGGCCCGCCTTCCTAATCTCGGGTCCGCGACGCGAGGCACCAAAAAGATCCACGAATTTTGTTATTAGTCCCCAAAAGGTCTCTTCGGCGGCGGCGGCGGCGGTGGCGATGTCTCTCCCCCCGGACGGCGGCGGTGGCACCGGCGACGACTGGTTCCTCGACTGCGGCATCCTCGACGACCTCCCGGCCGCGGCCTGCGGGGCCTTCCCGTGGGACGCGTCCCCGTCGTCTTCCAACCCCAGGTCCGCCCACCCGAATTGACCGATCGATTCCTCCCTCCCCCTCCACGCCCCCTTTCTAGTTCCGAAAGGCGCGGATGCTTTGTTTAGCGTAGGTTCCTGGCGATCGGTTCCTTGGCCGCTGCGTTCCGTATCTCTGCGATTAGTATCGTGGAATCTCGACGGGCGGATGAATTATTTTTTTGGGATTTGGGGGCGTCTATCTCGGGTAGTAGATGCATGCGCCGGGAGGCATCTGATCCGGAGAGGTGGTTGCTTTATGCTGCAGATCTTCCGGTCTGTTATTCTATTTGTGCTATAAACTTGCCGAGGCTGCTTTTCTATTGGTTAAATTAGATTAGAGTTCCCAAAAGACAAAAATGGTTCCCTCAAAAAATAAGGCTGCTGAGTTTGCGTGCTGCAAGATAACTTGTCTTGGAAGATTTGTTCTCGTGTTTCCGCGACTATGTTTATGCTGTGCAATGGATGGATCATATGTGATGATGACCAGTGATTTGCCCAAACAATTGAGATGGTCTGCTCTAGTGTACACTGTTTTATGTTGGCGACTTAATTGATGGGGGATTGTGTTACCAATCTGATGACGAGTATGAGTGCGAGCGATGGGGTGTGATGCTGGGTCATGGATGGAATCGTAATACACCACTGCAGAGCCAAAGATATAGTTTCCTGTCTGTCATGTATATGCTGATGCTGCTACGATGTTAATTTGGGAGTAATTTGCAGTATCATGTTGTTTGACCCCTTTTTGCTTTACTGAAAGCAGCCTACTCCATATGGGCAGAGTTCAATGCCTTACATTTAGCTAGTTTTCTGATTATTACTTTCATCGATGAATGATGTTCGGTTATTTGGTTGAAATTAATTAGGTACTTGCAAATGGGGAAAAAATAAGTTCATGTACAATTGGAACTGCTAATTGATCTTCCCCTTATTTTACAGTGTGGAAGTGGGCAGCTATGTGAACACAAATGATGTCTTCAAGGAGCCCAATGATGTCTTCAAGGAGCCTGGCAGCAATAAACGGTGTGTCTGTTATTTCACTCTACGGCTTAAAAGAAGTATTCATACTGTCTTGCTGTATGCAGCCACCATTGTTACAATTGTAACTCTATTGCAACTTGCAGTTTAAGGTCAGGATCCAATGATGTGCCAACATCTAAAGCTTCTAGGGAAAAAATGAGGAGGAACAAACTGAATGATAGGTAAATCATAGACATAATTTTGCTGACACTGTAGTATCAAAGATGGATTGCCATGTCATTGACATACGTTTCAATTGTTTCTTGTGGTTTATAGGTTTCTTGAATTGGGGTCTACATTAGAACCAGGGAAGCCAGTAAAAGCTGACAAAGCTGCTATCCTAAGTGATGCTACTCGCATGGTTATTCAGCTTCGTTCAGAAGCACAGCAGCTCAAGGAAACTAATGGTAGCCTTGAAGAAAAGATTAAAGAACTAAAGGTTATTCAGCTATTTTTTGTTAACTCACATATAATACATTGTCCTTTTATGGTGAGAGCATGCCTGTGTTATTCAGGAATCCATAACATTTCCCAGTAGTACTCTTATGTTCATCTATATGAGATCTTTATCTAAGGCTGGCAATGCTTTATGGTAGCTTATGGCCTGTACATGAATACACTGTGATTGCTCTTGCAAAGCTCACCCAAGACATTTCCCAGTAGCTTACACCAAATCAGCCCCTGGCTGACAACAGACTACATAACTAGTTACCTATATGTTGATTATCCACAACTGAGCACAAAGTGTGAATTGATCATATAAAGACTTCTAGACCTGTCAATGGGGAGGGTATGAACACACCCAGGCTTACCCATGCCACATTTAGCACTACAGGTTGTGACTGTTATGGAGGGGACGTGTGTTTCCTGTGATATCTCTGAGAAACAACTATGTTGGAAGGACACAAGGAAAGGAGAGGAGATTACGGGTAGAAATGGGGAGGCCCGTACCTTACCCTTGATCCTAGGGGTAGCAAGCTACTTACCCATACCTGACCCAAATCACATGGGTGTGAATTTGGGGGAACATGTTAGGGTATCCAATGACAGGTCTAAACCCTTCATTTTTTTTTATGATGGATACAATTTGCTATCATACTTTTGAAATATCTGTAATTCTGGGAAATTCACAGTCCATGATAACCCTTTATATAGAGTCCGAGTTTGTTATTAATTTGATCAGACTGTTGATTATATTATACTGTTCAATGTAGCTGCTATGGCTCAACTACTCTCAAGTACTCAGCTGTGGAAAAATATTCTTGAGGCCACAAAGTTATTTTTTTTCCTATGATCAGACTGTTCTTGTTTCTTTAAATTCCAGGCTGAGAAGGATGAGCTTCGTGATGAGAAGCAGAAGTTGAAATTAGAGAAGGAGAGTTTAGAGCACCAGATGAAGCTTATGACCTCAACTCCAGCCTACATGCCTCATCCGACCCTGATGCCAGCGCCTTTCCCTCAGGCGCCCTTAGCACCATTCCATGCCCAGGGGCAAGCTGCAGGGCAGAAGCTGATGATGCCCTTTGTCAGCTATCCGGGGTACCCAATGTGGCAGTTCATGCCGCCATCAGAAGTTGACACCTCGAAGGACAGCGAAGCGTGCCCTCCTGTTGCGTAATTGCTTCGGTCGACTGGCCACGCTTGCACCATGTGAATTAATCACAACTGAAGCCCCCCCCTAGTCGTTGATCCATTGATTGGGTATAACTATTTGTTCTTATGTGGTAGTTCATTGGTAACGAAGTAAAGCTGCTGATGTAAGCGTCCTACTATATAGAGGCTACTACTGCTGCCCCTTCAATGGCTGTACAATTTTTGTGGAGAAAAGAAGAATGTTCGTTCTTGTTCTCCATAGCAACAATGTGACGCTATCTATATGTCATATATATTTCATATTTAACGGTGTCGTGACTTGAGAGTCATGTTTGTGATACATACAAGCAAATTGTCTGGCATGAATATTTAGAACAGAGACGTTATTCGTTATTATTTTTGTTCAACAGTACTAAGAGATGCTGCATGGTTGAATGCCATGAAATAAAACAGTGAGCTAGGCAATGTCGACCAGTGATGCTTGTGCCCTCACCATCACCTTAATTCGACGCTGCTAGATGATCTTGAATGGATGGAAATGATTGGCTAGCTGATACTATGTTGATCTATGAGAGTTGATATGATTTTCTTGTTGAACAAAAACTAGACCCTAAAGCTTCATTCTTTCCCTGGCGGAGGAAGTATAATATTTGCAAAATCAAATAATTCAGCATGCTTTCAAAATACTTGTTAGAGCAACTCTAGCAGGGTTTCTATTTTGATGAGTCCCCATAGCTAAATATGAGTGTCTAGGCAAAAATAACAAGCTCGCAAAGTCCCTACTAGGGCCCCCAATTTGGGATGGGACCCAAATCTCCTCCCTTGACATGATTCCTGTAGGTCCAACAAGTCGGCCCCCATCTGCACGGGCACTAGTCCTCTCCCCTTTGTGCGTGTTGCCTCCGCTGCCCTGCGGGCTCTCCTCCCAAGCGGCCACGCGATATCGAGCCGCTCCTTCCCTGCAATCCTCTCCTTGGGCACCATGCAGACGAGGCGGGCGGATGGAATCCGTCCACCAGTTCTCTCTCTTCCAGCGGTCCCATGCTCCCTCTCTCCTACGGTGCACCCGCATGCTCCCTCTCTCATTCGGCAGCGCCGCACGGAGCTCCAGTGGAATGGATTCATGAAGAACAGCAATGGCACCCTCCATTGCCAAAGTCTCAGTGACAGACAGATAGGTCTTATATGTCAGTGACTATTGGAAGGAATTTGTGGGTCCTTTTTTTTTGTATGCTACTGCTAGAGTGGAAGGAGAAATTTGAACCAATAAAAATAAGGATAAGACACCTAAATAAAAGATAGAGACCACTAGAGTTCCTCTTAGGCCCTGTTTAGTTTCCCACCCAAAATTTTTTCATCCATCCCATCGAATCTTTGGACACATGCATGGAACATTAAATATACATAAAAAAAATAAATTAATTACACAGATCGGTTAAAAATCACGAGACGAATCTTTTAAGCCTAGTTACTCCATGATTAGCCCCAAGAGCTACAGTAACCCACATATACTAATGACAGATTAATTATACTTAATAGATTTGTCTTGCAGTTTCCTAACGAGCTATGTAATTTGTTTTTTTATTACTTTCTAAAAACTCATCCCGACATCCTTCCGACATATCCGATGTGACTACCAAAAAATTTTCATCTCCAATCTAAACATGCCCTTAGGCCTTGTTTAGTTCCCAAAAAATTTTGCAAAATTTTTCAAATTCTCTGTCACATCGAATCTTTATACGTATGCATGAAGTATTAAATATAGACAAAAATAAAAACTAAGTGCACAGTTTAGTCGGAATTGACGAGACAAATCTTTTGAGCCTAGTTAGTCTATGATTGGACAATATTTGTCAAATACAAACGAAAATGCTGCAGTGTCGATTTTGCAAAAAATTTTGGAACTAAACAACAGAATAGCAAATTTTCAAAACCGTTGGGAGAGAAGCCTTTTGGTTTTGGGCTCTCGGTCAATCAAAATTCAAAAAGCCTGGACCCCTGAAGCGAACGTACGGAAAGGGTAGGGATGAGTGGAAAGTGACCTCCAGCTGCCGGTCTATCGCTGCTTTTCTCTCTCTCTCCTCTCCCCCAGTCCCAGACAGTCTCCCCTCAAGTACAACCAGCCAGTGCTCGCCTCGTCTCGGATCACTCATGGCGCCCCGAGGCCGCAAGCACCAAACCCTAGCGTCCTCCGCTGCCGCTTCCCCTCGCCCCCGGGTGTTGGCGCCTGCACCAGCGATGGAGACTACGACGACGACGACGGTCGCCGACCTCACGGACTTCATCCTCCAGGCCATCCTCGTCCGCCTCACGCCCGCCGACCTCCTCCGCGCGGCGCTCGCCTGCCACCGCTGGCGCCGCGCCGCCACCCTCGCGCTCCCACGCGTGCCGCCGCTCCTCGGCTACTTCTTCCACCCCAAGGGCCCCTCCAGCCCACCCCCGATGCCGACGACGGACAAGACCCACCACCCCGCCGTCTTCCTCCCGCTCGACGCCGCCGCCGCCGCCTCCCCGCGCCTCTCCCTCGACCTCACCAAGGGCTTCGCCAGCACCCTGTCCATCCAGGACGTCCACCACGGCCTCGTGCTCCTCACCCCTCACTCGCGCCCCAAGTCGCCGCTCCTGCCCCGCATCCTCGCCGTCGACCCGGCGTCGCGCCGCCGCGTCCTGCTCTCGCCGCCGCCGCGCGACGCGCTGCCCGAGCGCGGGGACCTCTGGCGCCGCGAAAGGTGCGTCATTGGCGTCGCCGTCCTCGCGCGCGCGCACCCGAGCAGCCTCACCTTCGACGCCGTCTGGCTCACCGTCGACGGCGACCGCCCGCGCGCCTGGGTCGCGTCCGTCCGCGACGGCACCTGCGACAGCTGCCGCGTGCTGCCGAGGGCCGAGGGCGTCGTCGTCGACTTCGACCCGTGGTGGTTCGAGGCCCGCTGCGTGCACGCCGCTGGCAACATCTACTGGCACATCTGCAACTCCAGCCGCGTGCTCCAGCTGGATCCTCGCACGATGGACTTGTCCTACATGCCCGTGCCTGCCGTCCTCGGGGATCGCTTCAAGAAGTACCGCGTCGGAGAGACGCCCGAGGACGGCCGTCTGTGCATCGCGTCCATCGTGGACGATGTGAGTCTGCAGATCTGGGTGCGTGGAGGAGGAGGAGAGTCCAGGTGGAGCGACAGGGGGTGGTGGCTGCAGAGGGAGATTTGCATGACCAAAGTGCTCGACACCGTGCCTGGGCTACCCAAGGACAGGATGATGCGGATGCTCTGCACCTGGCTCAGCGACATGGACTACGCTCGCACCGGGAAGGTGTTCATCTGTACATGGGGATATGGGCGCTACTCGTTCCATCTGGAGACCGGCAAGCTGGAGCGCTTGGTGATGAAAGATGGCAAGGAGCATGGAGACCCTATCTATGCCTACACCTTGGCATGGCCGCCTCAGTTCCTCGCTGCTCCAAGAAACTGACTTTCTGGTGATTTCCACAGCTTTTTGTTTATAACAACCTTTTGCTTGATCAAATTATGCTGCATTTATTGTTTTTCATCATCTATGATTATCTGTATGCTCTGATGCATGCATGCATATTTTGTCATATAGCATCAGTAGAGTGTGCATATCATTTTCTTTTTGGATTTGTTGAACAGTTATTACTCTCACTTTACTCGCAAAATTTTAGAACATGGAAATTAGCACATACTCTAGTCGTATATATGTAGAAAGCTTGATGGTCATCAGTTTGGTGAATTGTAGTGTTCCTTCCGGTAGCTGTAGGATGTGGTGTATACTTATATTTGGTATTGACTAATTTCTCAATAAGTTCTATATACTTAGGTACCAAATTTGAAGTTTTTGTTGGACATCACAGTATATTCAACACTCCAGATTGACTTCCTTTTGAATTGTTGGTAATAGTTGTTACCAGGCGGTGAATTTAAGGAACTACTTTGGTTATTTCATTTCTCAATTGTCAACTTAACTTCACAAATTCTGAGTTTCGTGTACTTCAGGCTTTGTTGTAACTTGCACTTGTGCAATTGAGCCTTTTACGGGTTATATATACCTTGTGTATCTAGATACTAAACCTGAGTGTTCAACACAAATGAATACTATATATAATTGAAACATCACATTCTGTAGAACTCCACAACAAGAAGCATGGGGCCCCATCTGTCCAACTCCTTGTCCTCGATGCCTGTGTTCCTCGTTGATTTTTTGTTGAGACAGTCCTTGGCTTCCATGTACATGTCACTTGTTTATGCGAAGTTGCTTGATCAAATAGAGATCAGTTTTTATGTGTTTGTGTCCTGGGTGTGTAAGCTGGTTGCAGAATGCAGTGAAGGCGCTAACATATTCCCTTGTTTCTGATAGTTATGATCTACTGGCTACATAAATGTGGTGACGGATCTTTGTATAGTAAGAGCCTTCGAAATTAGAATGCCATAATGATCTAGTGTATTTTCCAGGCATCTATTAGAAGGATACTTGATGATCCTACGTTTGATGTGTTATGTGCCTTGCAGTGACTTTGGTAGTCTGTATTATATTTTTAACAAACAAAATGCTTTTATTTCGATGTCTTTGTTTTGTGTTTAGGAACCTGTTTAATACGTTGCTTTTACATAGCATTTTTGTTCCCTAGATTTCTGTTTTCCAAACAAAAAGAAGTTCTATGCTTACTACTAATAGCTTTTAGGCTAGGTTTTGAATCTGCAGATCTGTTTGATTGTTGCTTGAATCCAAGGAAGGAGTTGCTGTTTTTAGTTTGTTTGCTCTGTTTCTTAAATAGTTAGTTTGGTGAGGTCTAGTTTTAGTTTAAATCTACAACTGAGCCTCTTTGCTTATGCTAATTTAGTTAACCAAATTTCACAATGTTTAATAAACACAAGCAACAAAACTTTATATTCTTTAGGATTGCTAGAATAGATAACTATCTTAGACCTGATTCAGTCTTGCCAACTTCATATATTTGCTAGCATAGTTTCAACTCTCGTGTGATATGTATGCATTTCATGCTTATATATTTTCAGGAGTTTTGTAGTTTGAAACAGTACTTTTGTACCTTTTATTACGTATCAGAATTACATGTTGACATGTTAGACATTGTCACCTAGCATTTAATAATTTCTGTCATTAATTATAATGGAGGATATATTGCCACCTTAGCGTTTAATAATAGTTAGCCACAAATAATTGTGAATCCTTCCATTTCGTACCTTATTGTGTTTTTGTTTGCCTTCTTTTTGATCTTCTTTCAGAAAGTTAGTTCAGCAATGCCCATTTTGAGCTGGGACTTAGAAATCGATGGTATTTACACAAAACTAGAGAATCTATGTACCAATTTTATGATTCTTAAGCTATGACTGATTGCTCCTTCAATTTTAACACGAGTTACGGTTCAAATCTCTTATCTTTGCAATTGATTAGGACAATGGTGCTGGCATTTGACTAATTTACCAATTTGGTTAATTAGATGGTTTTATTCTCTTATCTTTGCATGAATTTCTGCTGATGAAATGAGTACTAGAAAAAACCTCTAGACCTATGAAAAAGTATACTGTGAACACTGTTAAGCACTTCTGAACTTTAAACATCACATATACCTGGGATCCATTTTCTAGTTGCAAGCCAGTTTGGCTTGTTTACCAATTACATTTGGTATTTTATCATCAAAATCCAATCTATTTGATTCCTAGGCAGTTGGAATTGTGCTAACAATTATTTCTTGTTTTGTTTATATGATTCAGGTTGTTGACCAGTGAGAGAAGATAACAGTGACGCATACAAATCAGCTCACCTCTTTGGTTCTGGGGGTTACGAGTGCCGTTCACTAAGCTCTTTGTTCCGTATGAGACTGAATTAATGTTGAACTTGTCTTTTCGCATTTTCGGATTAGATGGCATTCTGAAGACCGTAGTAGGGTGTGCCACGTACGTTATGCTGGTTCCTGGCAAAACATTTCTATGCTTGCTTGTCATGAGATATTTGTCCCTTTAGACTAAGATGCCATTTTGAAGACATTAGGGTGGAATGTCTCCCGTGGTGCTGTTTCAGCTGCTGAACTGTGGTTTTGTTCGTCACAAGTACCATCTATCATTTTCTACTCAAATGATAACCTTCCTCCTGTTTTGCGTATCATGTTCATCATTTTTTTTTAACTTTTTGTGAGTGAATCCATCATTTTGACGTTTGTGGTGCCACTCTGGTTCTTAACATGCTCTCTTTATTGGAGCTGCGATTCATTACTGCATACATTTTCTAGATTAAACTGGCATGAATATTTAGAACAGAGAACATTATTATTCGTTCAACAGTAGTACTACGAGATGCTGCATGGTTGATGAAGGAAATGAAACAGCGAGCTAGGCAATGGTGAGGGTGAGGCCAAACAGCAGGGACACAACGGTGACAAGTAGAGAGCCGAGACCGGCTGCAGAAGACCCCGGCGCCGCGCCGCCGAGGGGCACATTTGAAACAAATGGTGTTGCCGCTGCTGTCGTTGCCGGTCTGGTGGGTGCCGCCGGCGACGGGGCTCGCTCGCCGCCGATCGAGCAGGAGCTGTAGCCGGCCTGGGTCACCTCCACGACGTCGTGCGCCGACGCGTCGTACTTGAACACCAGCTGGTCGCCCGGGTGGAAGTCGATGGTGGACGCCCAGGCGGTGAGGTTGGTCTGCAGGTCCCACGACCCACCTGGCTTGCCCACGGTATAGCTGCTATCGCCGCCACAATGATCGCAACCGCGGCGACCAATCTCTACCTGAATGTGTCTCTTTGCAGAGTGTCAAATGGGTCGGCGAGTGTTTTTTTTGCACTCGGCAAAGAGATAAAAAAACACTCAGTAAATAGATTTCTTTGTTGAGTGTAAAAAAAATACACTCGACAAAGAAAATCTTTGCTAAGTGTTTTTTTATACTCGGCAAAGACCTTCTTTGTCGAGTGTCAACAAAAAAACACTCAGCAAAAAAAATTTTAAATGGAATTACAAGCAAGTATGCTAATGGGTATAGATATGTACTCACCAGGTAAGTGGATACGGATATGGGAACATAGTACACACACTCATACGCGTGAAAAATCGTATGCCATTGATATAATGTTGTAGTGGCTAAATCCAAAATAAGGGTTCAGAATAGCCCAAAAAGAAAACCCACCTGAAAATAAGGGGAGATAAGAGGTGGGGTGGTGGGCCTTTGCTACGGAACGTTGTTGAATGACTGGCAGATTTGGCTGATAAGTCCAAACGTACTGCTGAATGACTGACAGTGACTGATAAGCTCAAGCGAACAGAGCCGAGCTTGAGAGGACTTGAGGTTGTCGAGGTCCACATATCCCTCACAAAGTCCACGTGCTCGCCATTCACTGAGAGCAACTCTAGCAGTAGCCTTTAAAACAGAGCCTCTACTTTTTATTTGAATGCTCCTCCTATTTTTTGAGGTCTTGTTTTTTTACTGAACTCCAACAATAACCCTCAAACACAAAGCCCCCTATTCTTAATTCCTCTATTCCCCCACACATATGTGCATATGTATTTGAGAACATTATATTATATAATAATTTATTTAAACTATATCAATAAAGCACCATGCTAAAATTAATAAATGAAAATCATCTGCAATCATCAGTAAACACCATCTGCAATATCATTGTCGCATATTAATTTATAATTTCAGCAACACAATTTGGACAAGTACATGAAAATAGAGAGCCAGCGATATGGCTCAAACTGTAAAAAAACATCTGCAGCAAGCCAGTTTAATTTCAGCAAATGAATTATTTTGCTGGTAGCTGGCGACTCTCCCATCGAAGCTACTAGCAGAAGTGTACATAATTTATAAGCTGAGCACCCAACTGCAATACGGCCAAAAAAAAAAAAAATCAGCGATACTTGAGAACCATATGCATAATATCATGGAATCTGTCCAAATAAAAACAAAGAGCTATTTCATTTACAACAATACAATGATCCAAAATAATTCACACAAGTGCTACACAACAATAATGCATAAGTACACTACTAATTACAGTTCAGTCAGATCAAATCTGAGGATTCAGTCTAAAATCTCAAAGTATAGAGTAACTGACCGTGGAGAAGCAGCAACTTTAATGATTGAAAAAGAAAAGAAAGACCCCAAGCTATTTTTCAGAATTCCAAACAAAACTGACATGATATGTACCTGCACTACTAATTAAGAACAAGCAAGCAAGAACAGGACAGAGTACCTACACTACTGACCACACGGCTGCCTGGATTGGAGTGCTCACGATTGGGAAGACAGCAGGAGGTGATAGAGCTGATCTTCCTCAGCGTCCGTCTTCAGAGCGACCGGCCTTCAGTGCCGTAGATCTGGCAGCGCGCGCTTCACGGCCTTCACGCGACGTGGCTGAGCATCCGCAATTCACAGGTGGCGGCCTGGAGAGGAAGGGTCGAGAATAGCTGTGGACACAGGATAGGAGACTCATGCGCCGCCGCGCGTGGACGTGGGGCAAGCCCTGGCGGCACGCGACAAACCCTATAGCTGCGTCCGGGTGGGCGGAAGGGGCCGAGTTGGAACGAAACTGTCGTTTCGGGGCCTCGTTCTATCGGGTCAAATTGGGGGCTCGAGTTGAGGCGGTATTGGAGCTGTGTTTTTGACCTGACATCCATATTTAGCTATTGGGACTTAAGTGGCCAGTGGTGAAAAATTTGGCTATGGGGTGTGGTGTGTGTGCGCGTGCGCGCATACGTGTGTTTGGAGGGGGAGGGGGGCAGTGATGAAGATAATGATCACATGTGGGTTCCTCTGCGACTTATTGCCGATGTTAGCAAAACCACGTTTCAATAGTTGGATGGTCAGAGATGTGACTCACGGCCGCTGTTTGACAGCCTGCTACTACTAATTTCTTGGATGTTATAGAAGGAACACAACACGAGGGTCTTTGGCCGCGTACCGTCTTCTGTGCGCGACGTTGTCGCCGCGATCACCACTGAGGGTGAGGAGTGGGCGACCATAGGTTATGCGCTACTGCTGGCTCTGCAAGCACTCTGGTCGCAAAATCAGGATCATATGTAATCGGCTTTTTTGTATTCTAGTAGCAATAGGTCTTCCTTGCGGGTGTTAGGCTGCTCGCCTTCGCCTTACTCGTGTCAGGCTTCAGGCTTGTGTACCTTGTTTGCTCTTCCTCTTAATGAAATACGGGCACAAACCCGATCGCGAAAAAAAGTTGGATGGTCAGAGATTCATGGTTTTCAAATTTTGTGGATAAAACGACAGTAGTTGAATGTCAAAAAATGCCCTCTCCCTTCCAAATTTGGGTACAGTAAAATGAAAACAGAGGTGTGTTCTTTTATAAACAAGCTGAGATGGAGAAAAAAACAGGTGCAATTTGGAGATCAAACCGTTTTGATGATTAGGTTTTCAAAACTATATGATGAGTTCTCGTTCAAAGTTATATATGATCAGTTAATGTATAATTAGTCTATTCCAGTATATCGCGAAAGAAAATGTCGATTTGATCAAATAATAATCAGTCTATTGCAATTTCGAAGACACACATATATTGTGGAAGAAAACATGGATTAAATCAACTTGGGCGACGACCATTTCAAATTATCAATGAACAAAAGTGTTGCATGTACTCCAATTGGTAACTGAATTGATACACAAGATCCAAGCAACATATAGTTGTTTTATTTAAACAGATATCGATACTGTAGAATACCCACACAGAATAACACTGGATCCAAGAAGAGTGAAAGTTGCTTATTACTGCTGGATCACATGAATTACGTACCGGTTCTGTACAGGTACTATATAATCAACAAACCTTACCTAACAAGCAACCAACGTGTGCAGAGTGCCTGTGTATGCATGTCCACCACCGCTTATTACACCAATAACAAAGTAACCACATGCATGTTAGCTGCAATAAACAGCTAGCTTGTACCTGTGGGAAGCAAAGCACATATATTCTTGCACCTTGGTTTACTCGTCTATTTTCAGATAGTGCTCAGTGTACACATGTTCTTGAATGCTTTCGTCACACACTTTGCAAAAAATATTGCTTGGATATACAACCCCCAAAAGCGTGTGATCCGATGAAAGCATTTTTTTTTTTAAAATAAGTCTTGTTGGACTAACTATTAGTACTGTACCTAAAAGTAAAACCAGTTGATCGATCGAGTATTGCTTCCAATAGCAAGTCTCTGGCTGCTGCGACGTACTTCCTCCGTCCCAAAATAAGTGTTGTTTTCGTTTTCCGAGAAATAACTCTAACTAAATATATAGCAAAAAATATTAATATTTATAGTACATAATTAGTATTATTGGAACGATCTTTAAGTCTAGTTTTTTAACAAATTTATTTAGAGATATAAATATTTTATATATTTTCTACAAATCGAGTCGAATTTGTGGCACAAAAACCTAAAACGACACTCTTTTTTGGGACGGAGGGAGTACCGTATAATTCTTCAGATCAGTCGCCAACAGCAGTTCTTCACCTAATCTGGCCAGACCATTCACTACTCATGCATGTAGGTCTTAAACTTCATGAACCAATATTACGTGGAATAATCTGCAGTTCCGCACCCAAATATTCATTCAACAAAATCTAAAATCACCACACTTGTTTGTTTGGCTGATTTGTTGTGAGAGTAAAACGCTGTTGAATGACTCGTAGATTCGGCTACATTACATGCTTCTCACCACGAAAACCATCACACAACAATGCATGGTTACACGATACACGCTACATATAGCACATAATTAATTGAAACCTCACTTCTCCTTCACACACACACAGGACAGTCAGTAGTCCTTACGGATGGCCACCGCCGCTTCCGGTGCCACCACCGCCGCCTCCTCCATAGCCGCCTTGGCCAGAGCCAGCTCCACTCCCTCCACCGCTCCCTGTTCCACCCCTTGCATCTCCAGAGCCATGGGCACTGCCCACAGCACTGCCAGCACGTCCAACGCCGGTGCCACTGCCGGCACCGCCAACGCCCACGTCGGCACTACCGCCATGGGTGACGGTCACCCCGTCGGGGCCGAAGTGGATTCCGACGCCTTCTCCACCTCCAGCGCCGACACTCGCGCTGCCGTTGCCCGTACTGACGGCGCCACCTCCGGCAACACCGATCGCCACGTCCACTCCACCCTTGCCGATGCTGATGTCGACCCCAAGACCAGCTCCGCCGCCGGCGCTCGAGCCGCCGGAGCTGTTTGTGCCAACGCCGCCGCCGATACCGCCGCCGAATCCGATGTTGGTGTACGTCCCGTTGTGCGAGATGGTCCAGCCGAACCCGTGGCCGCTCCCTGAGCCATGGCTGCTGCCGGAGTTCTTCCATGGTAGCAGTGGCCAGGAGAACTTGCTGCTGCTGCCATTGATCATGGCGCTAGAGCTTGTGCTGCTGCCATATTTGCGAGGGAAATGTCTTGCGTTGGCAGAGAGAGGGAGAGTAGTAGACAAGCATGCAAATGCGAGGAAGAGGAAGGAACTGATGGCACTGCCGGTGGTAGTACTGGAGACATCCATTTGTTTCGATCTTATGTGTCGTTATGAAGCAAGGGTCCGAATGAACGTGTACGCTAATGGTGTTTATGTAGTGCGTTGGTCACAATAGAATACTCCTACATTGGTTGTTATTAGGCGCAAATCTAGAGGCAAGATAAGGTAGCTACTAGGTTTCCGGAGCAGCTTGCTTGTGGAGGATGCATGAACCCTAATTATACGGCCTGTTTACATAGCGTACGTTTGACCGCTCATTTAAGTTCTGTCAGAGTGAAATGTGTCCGTCCGGCCGGATCAAGTTCAGCGCATGGACACTACCAAAGCATAAAATTATTTTTAGATTAATAGAGATTGATTTTGGTGAATTGGTTATAGAGTTATTCAATTGTGTGTTATTAGGGATTGAATATGGAGCGGTGAGGAGCAAGTTTTTTTTTTTTTTAAGTTTCAACTCCTAATACAAATGAAGAAGTGATCCTTGTCTACTCCCTACCAGAATCTCAAAATTGGGGTGGTTCGGGTCGACCCAGCGGTTCGACGAACCGAACCATAAAAGTGATGCAAACGGTCTCCTTGTGAGATCCAAAGAGCAGCCTAGGATCGGTGGATAGGGAGTTCCAGAACCGAAGGATCGAGCGGGTCGATCCACTGCACCCTGTCTCCCTTCATCCGGCAGCAACAACAATGACGGCTAATTAGGGATGTGTTGTGCCCTACATGCTCAACTTGCTTCAACCTTGCGTTGCGTCCTTGCCGGAGCTCGATCTAGGACTGGGACTGGGAGGAGGACGAGGGGATGGTCCTGCTGCTAGCTGTCGCCGGTCGCCGCTAGTCCGCCACCCACCGCCACCGGCCGGATGCGGTTCGCTCCATGGATGATCCACCCCCATGAGGACTAGAATCTATGCGCAGTTTGTCTGTTTGGCTAATGAGGAATGATTCTTAGCGAGAATTCGCTTTAGAATCTCCATGTTAATTCTTATTAGACACTTTAGAAAAAATAAATCCTAAAAATTCTTGTAATAATTTGGAATACCTGAATCCATACTTGATGTTTGGTTGGATGGATGGGACGAGCCATTTTTTGTTTGGTTAGATGGAGATCTGTTGGACGGGATACACCATTTTTCTGTTTGGTTGGATGGATGAGGATGGGACCAGATTGATGATGTCATGCGGGACTCACTTGTCATTTATTTAATATTTGATATTTAATTTTAACCAAAATATAATCATGTGGGATTTTATTTTGTAGATTTAATTACAACAAATATAACTTTGTAATCATATCATAACTGATTTAGTAGATAAAATCATTTGAAAGTTGTTTGCATTCATTAATTATTGTTGCCACGTCAGCAGCAGTCATGCCATCCAAGTTGGATGAGTAAATTTAGCAGATTTTTGGTGTTCATTTGCTCCAACATCTCATAAGAATATTCTCTCTTGTGGATGTTCATATTCAACTCATCCATGCAACCAAACACTGCATGGATGGTCTCATCCCATTCATGGACAAGGTTTTTAATTTCGTTATCGCAAAAATTTCGGCCACCACCGAAATTACCGAATTTCGTGAAATTCGGCCGAAATTTCGCCGAAATTTTTTTAGAGACTAGCACATGAAGTATGCTTTTATTTTAAAAAAAATTAGATCTAAACAAGTATCAATATGATTTATGATTACACATCTATTGAATAGAAGAATATGCAATATAAACAATAAAAAATATGAGTCTAAAGTTATATAGCACATGTATTAGTATATAATAAAATTTCGGATTTTTCTTTCGGCCACCACCGAAATTACCGAAATTCGCAAAATTTCGGCGAAATTTCGCCGAAATTTTGAACCCTGTTCATGGATACCCAAGGAACCAAACGCACCCTCGGGTAGTCATCATCTTAAAATGAGTGCTAGCCAATCATGGCCAATTAAACAGAAGCCAAATCAATAATAAACTAATATAGTATGGTAGTATTTCATTTGAGCTTACAACTTTGTAATAGCCGAATTTCTCATTAGTCGAAGATGAAATGATTGGTCTGTTACGTGCATACATGGTACAGTATTGGAGTACAGAGAGTGTCTGAGCAAGTTGCTCTCAGTGTTTCCCGAAAGAAAAAGTTGCTCAGTGTTGCTGGGTGGGACTGGCTCAGGCGCGTAGCTGTCGATACGTGGACTAGGCGATACCAAGCCCGGCTAGAGAGCCAGCTATACATGGCCATATGGCCTGTGGCCCAGTGATTTGGTCCGATCTGAGCACGGCACGGTGGCCACCAGGCTTGGCCTGGCCAGGCCCGAGGGACCACCCAGGCACGTGGCACGGCACGGGCACGGTCCGTTCCAATAGTCGGCCTGGTAGCGGCCCGGTGAACATTAACTGTAAGTGTAGTTATGACTTATATATTATTAATTGTTATATTGGTGAAAATAACGAATAATTGGTGAAAGTGATAAAATATTTTAGAATTTGGTGAAAATATTGATGAAAATGAGTTCTTGTCGGTTTGATGGGCCATGGACAGGCATGGCACGACGTACTTGACGGGCCGGCACGGCACAAAAACTGGCCCGTGGGCCATGCCTTGGGCCGAAGGCTAGGCACGAAGTCCATAGAGGCACGACGGCTCGTAATGGCCCGACAATCTGTGGCATGGCACGACATTGGGCCGGCCCGGCATGGCCCGTTGGACATCTCTAGACCCAGCCAACGCTGTTGCAGAGCTAGAAGGAGGCACGGTCGGCATGCCGCCGCCCGGGGCCCTAGCGTCGTGGCCATCAGCGGGGGCGCGGCAACACGAAGAGCAGTGGCTACGGCCACTGGCGCTGGTGGCAGCTACGGCCTCGACCCTCATGCCGCCGTCGCAGTGGCCGAGCACGCCGCACACGTGAAGTAGCGGAAGACACCGGCGGCGGGGAGCGATATGGTCTGTCGCTGCCGGTGGCAAAGGAGGCGAGTGGGGTGGAGGTAGAGCAGGAGTTGTATCCGGCCTAGCTCACCTCCACAGCGTCGTGCGCCCCACGAGAGTACTCACTGAATTTCCTCACGGTTTCAATTTTTTTTGACATTTATTGCATCAACTTTGAGGGTAAATATATTTATCTTGATGGTTTGTAAAAGCCACATAGGAAAATTGATATTATCTTGCGGTTTCTAGAAAATACACAGGAAAATTAAATAACTGTTAGAAAAATTCTGTATTAACCTGTGAGTACATAACCGTCATGGAAATTCATAATTCCCTGAGGGTTTCGTATCTTTTTTGACGGTTATTGCATAAACCATCAGGGTAAACAAAATTATCTTGATGGTTTCTGGAAAAACACACAGGAAAATCTAGAAAGTCAAGAATATGATCAAAAAGTTTTCTCTTTTTAATCTGCGGTGAATCTTTTTCAAATTTCCTGTTGCATTGGTTCTTCACCATCGTGCAAATGAAAACTAATTTCCCTGATGGTTACCGTCAAAGGAAATAGGCACATATTTCATTGAGGAAGTACATAAACATTACAAGCTACCCCGTCAATGGTAAGCACCGAGCTTACCAAAAAGGAGAGGGACCAAGAATACAAAAAAGAAAAGAGAACCAAAAGAAGCTATGGATTATAGCCAACATAGGGGCGACCACAACTACAGGAACCTGCCGACACCGAGTCGAAGGCTAGCCGGGCTACGAATTTGAACTTCCAAACCCCTCGACATCGTGCTCGTCCGTTGAGGCCATGCACAAACCAATAGACGGCAATCTTTGACAGGCTCGTCCCTGGCAAAACGTTCTCTTCCCCAACTGGATCAAAACTCCCCGCTCCCCGTCCCCGTCCCCGCCATCGAGGTCACATTTTCCCCGTCCCCGTCCCCAAACGGGGATTTCATCCCCGTCGGGTTTTTCATCTCCAATAAATCCCTAACAAATATATTGCTAGCAGCAGAACATTTTAAGATATAAATTCAACATAAATAAAAAGTTTCGGTATAGTAGCACCACTGCAACCACGACAGATTGGCATAGTTCATCTTCAATCAGTAAATAAACATCCAGATCCGGAATCCAGAACCATCCCTAGGAGAGCTGGCTGTATTATAATACTTGCTCTAAGAACCTGCTGCGCCTAAAGAGTTGGGTTAGCCGCTCGAGGTTTAGCAGCTAAGCATGTACTCCTCCTAGATGCCTTGATGTTGGGTTGGGCCTGAGGCACCATTAAAGTGGGTCTTCCCTGAAGCGTAGGAGTTTGGAGAGGCAACCAGACTCTGCCCAGATTTGCTGCGGAACATACAAAACTCCTTGCCTGGGCCCAGGGCAAGGCACACCTGGAGCGATTGGCGCCTACGGGGGCAAGGATCAACCGAGAGGTCGACTAGACCAAAGACAACACCTGAGAGGGCATTCTGTACCAACCGTGATGGTATGCCATGTGTCTGTCCCTATTGAGGTGGACGAGGGTCAAGTCCGCGCCCACTATTTAGGGCGCGGAGGTGGTGTCCGCAACTCCAAATTTTGAGGTGATCGAGCTAGCGCACAGAGAATAAAGCTACAACGACACTCATAATTTTAGATTCTAGGTCTAAAGCTAGACTCTTAGCTAATACAACGGCGATAAATAACCATAGAGCCTGCACAACGGCACTCAAGGCACTCAAGATGCTGAATTTACAATATCAACAAAGAGTTTTATATGTAGAGGCAGTATTTGTTTTATAAAAAGTTACAAATGAACCTATCAACAAGCAACTTACAAGATGAGTATTAGTGTACTATAAAGTGTATTATCAATGGCACCGGTATGTGATTTGTAATAAGGAACATTATTTCCATGATCAGTAAATTTTAATGTAAATAGTTATCTTGAAGTATGCATGTTTTCTTGTTCTACATGGAGGCACATTACATTTGTGTTTACTTGGATGTAGTGGCGGTAGAAGTGTGTTACTTAGAAACGTACTCTATGGTTAATTAATTATTTTATATAATACCTTAAATTGGTAATTTAGACGTAGATTTCAATGAATCTTTATTTTTATGTTTATAACGACACAAGTGGGTGATTTAAATAAAAACTAATTGAGTCATTTTATATTCATTTAGATGCAAATTATGGTGTTATTTCAAACTATCTTTTATACTAACAAGTGTGTGTAATTTAAACTTTGCTCTTTTAACCAAATGCCTGATCTTTTTCAAAGGTGAACATTAACTCATTAAGGACCAACCCCTCTTGGTCATGAGTGACACCCTGCAACGAGTTTGGGATCTGATGACATCCAGATATGCAGACTTGAAAGTGTCATTTTTGAGAGATTGGGATCTTGACAACACCTTAGGATAAGCGGAAAGACCTTAGGACAAGTTTAGACCTGAGGCTGTGTTTGGCAGTGCTCTGTTCTGTGTGCTCTTGTCTAAGAGTCGGAGCCTCGTTTTGTGGCTTCGGCAGTATTCTAAAAGGGCTCCTCCCCATATATTAAAACACCAGAAGCGCTCCTCTGTCACTAGTGTTTGCCTGTTTGGTGTGGCTCTGCTACCTGAGCCAGAGCCGAAGCTGTTCAGGAGCCAAACTAAACACGGGGGCTTGTTCAGTTGGGTGAAATCCAACCAGGAATCCTTCTACCTGATCAAAACTAGTATAAATTAATGAAGTATTTCTGATAGGAATGGATCCAAGTGTTGGTTCCTGCCAAACCAACAAGCCCTTAGTGGTTGCAGCTCACTGATCAGAGGTCACTATGCTATTATTGTACAAACAGCAAGTAGCCGAGGAGGGTGCAGCTTCAAATCAAAGCAGTTATTGTGGATGATAATGGCTGTGACAGTGATTTGTGCTTCTTGGTACCGAATTGTCAAAAAAGGGTAGCTGACATGTCAATTCAAAATCTGCCACTCTGCCTGTTATTAGTCCATATACAAGATACACGGAGATCATCACTGCACGGTACTCCATCTGAAGTTACTTTCACTAAGAGATCACGGCATAGATATAGATAATACACATAACCATCTCGAACAAGAAATCCTTGTCATGCAAACAAATGCACCTCAGATCTTTTGGTTAAAACCAAAACAGTGAGAAAAAGGCTGGTTGTTGCAAGATCGACGAGGTATAGCATGCATAAATGGTATCTGTTTGGAGTTTGGTCAGTGTTTTTCCACAACGGCCTCGAAATTTGTTTGGTACAGGTAGAGCACGCGACCAAACACAAACTGTAGTGTTGAACCATGTCACATGATGATATGATGGCCATATGATTGCGAATTTGCAAAGGGTGTGTACCGATGGCGATGAAGAACATTCATCATGCATGCATGGTGATTGTCTGAGGATTGATGAGCTGCTGCTGCTTCTCGCCGTATCGTCAACGGCAATGGCTGTTGTCGGGTCATTTCAAGTCTGGTTGCGCGCTCGCCCTCCAGCAATTCCAGATAAGATCAGACCATACATGATATGCTTCAAACTCCACACAAGTCAAACGCAGTACGGACACACAACAGTCTCTGACTTTATAAGCTAGTGATCTGTAGATGTCATGCAAACAATTACAATAATGCGTGCGAACTGATCTCAGCTAGTTGGGTTTCTTTTGGTGTAACCTGTGCCTAGCGGGTTCAAGTCATCGACTTGACACGGGTGTTTGTATTTTTCTAAATTTATTTTAGGATTTAACGGCGCTATGTTTTTAGTGACAGACGGCGTGCCCCTCGACAACAATGCGACTATGGTGATTTCGTCAATCTTGAGATTTACCGATCTAACTCGGTTCTTAGAGGTGCTCATAGGGTACAGTAAATAAATATATACAATAAAGTATATAGTGGTAAAAAACTTGCCAGGAAATTAAGCGATTCAGAAATTAAATCAAAGCCGAAGAGCGTACGCGTACGCCTGGCCGGCTACCAGAAGGTCGCCGCCAAGACGGCTACAAGGAGGCCGGAGCCAAGCCCAGCGGCGGCGGCGGGCGAGGCCGCGGTGGTGGAGGAAGACGACGCCGCGGGGCCTGACGCGGCACCCCCATCGACGACGTCGACGCGGATCTTCATGCCGTTGCCGCAGTGGCCCGTGAAGCCGCAGAGGAAGTAGCGCGTGCCGACGGCGGCGAGCGGCACGACGTCGTTGCCGGTGCGGAAGGCGGAGATGTTGTTGGCGCTGGAGCAGGCGTCGTAGCCGGCCTCCGTCACCTCCACCACGTCGTGCAGCTCCGGCGAGTACGTGAACGCTGCTAGACAACACATACGGATCGTCATGCATGCATCAGTCGACGGCGACGGCGACGGAGACGACGATCGACGATCGAGAGAGAGAGATTGAAAGAGAAATAACGGATCGATCGGATCGGAGCTCGATTATCACGCACTGATCCTGTCGCCGGGGTGGAAGGTCTTGGTCTTCACCCACTCTGCGTAGTCGGTCTGCAGATCCCACAGACCGTCCGGCGCGCCGACTGTGTATGTCGCCGCCGCCGCTGCCTCCATCAACACGGCGGCCACCACCACCGCCACCGCCATGGCCACAGCAGTCAGGGCTCTCATCATCATCACCATGTATCCGCGTATATAACAACTACTGTGCTCTCTTGTTTGTCTCTCTTGGAGCTAATTAACTAGCTAGTGATATATATATAGATCGGCTAGCTCTTGCAGTACGTAAATGACGATGGATAGTGTAACAGCTCGCATGATTGACGACGGATCCATATATGCTTCCTCTTCTTTTTTTTTTTTTTTTGGAAAGGGTGCTCTCCGCGTTTCCCACGCAGCGATGGCCAAACAGACTGCACGGCGGCCCGAAACGCATAAGCTCCTTATTAGAGCATCTCTCTAGAAGTTTACTCTTTAAATCATCATTTGGAGAGCTATATATATATCTACATAAAAATCGCTTCATCATGTTTTCACTCTCAAACAACTTTTCAATATCTTGTTTATATAGTCTAAAGAGTTATTTTCGTTATCTATCTTTGGTTAGGAAGAAATACGGAATAGAGAATGACTATATTTTAATAACCACTTAGAGAAGCTGTTGGAGAATATTTTTCTATTAGAATCTCTAATACTAGTAGTAGTTAGAAAAAATATAGTCTTTTGAAATTGCTCTTAGACATAAGCCGGCTCGATACGGTTGGCACAAATAGCTTAAGAGCATCTCCAAGAGACTTTGCAAATGAATTTTGCATTTGGTGTTGTTTGCAAAGTCTCAAACTCATTTGCAAAGTCTAAAAATAGTCCAACTCCAAGGGACTTTGCATTTAGACTTGGCAAACCCAAAGTGTGGACTCTACCCCGAATTTTTTTTCACCGATCGTGCTCGCGCGTTTTTTCCCTTCGCGCCATTTTGACGTACGTCGTGTGTGCCAGTTGCCGCCCAGGCCAGGTTGCCGCCAGTTGCCGCCCAGCCCAGGTCTTCGCGCCAATCGTCGCCCAGCCCAGGCCGCGTTCGTCGTTCGCGTCAGTTCGGCTCCGTCCACCTCCGTCCTCCTCCGAGGGAAGGTCCCCGCGAGGAAAGGTCCACCTCCGTCCCGCGTCGTGGCCGTGTACGTCTTCGTTCGTGGACGCGCGCGAGTCTTCGTGGTCGCGTCGCTGCCAATTCGGTGCATCGTTGTGAAGACACATGGACGACACAGATGGCATCCAGGTTACCAAAGAACAGCCTCGTTGCACGGCGCGCGACACTTTCGCGGCGGAGGGATCCTTCGTGAGGAAGCTGGAGGGCGGGCTCGCACCGCAACTGGAGGGACGGCGGGCGCGCGCGACAGCTGGAGGGCGGGCGCGCGCGGCAGGGAGGGCGGACGGGCGTAGAGAAATCGCGCGGGGTGGGAGGGGGGACGGAGTCCGACGTGGAAGGCCGAAATTGTAGATGCAAAGTGGTGGGAAGGTTTCCATATATGCAAAGCCTCAACCTCTATTTGCAAAGTTAACTAAATTGCAAACCTTATTTGTAAAACCATTGGAGGGGTATTTTCTACTCTTTTTTGCAAATAGGGCAATGCAAAGTTTGTTTGCAAAGCCCTTGGAGATGCTCTAACGGGTTGTGATATGCCGCCTATATTAGGCTCAACATGAGATACACACTAGGGGTGAGGTTAACCGTGTCGTGTTGATCCGTTGAGCCCAGCTGCACGATGGATCGTGTCGGCCCAATTAATCCAAAACATGTAAAGGAATTTAAGGAAAAACATTAAAAAATCACAAGACTACAAATCTTTCACATGTTGATAAACCCATAACAAAATACATATTTATATCACGAATAAGTTGGATACAATCACAAATCCAAGATCAGGGAGAGGAGATGAGAGAAGAGAGGAAACCGAGGAGAGTGGATGTCGCTTCGTGTGTGATATGGCAGGGCAACGCGCTACCGCACAGCAGGCAGCTGGCCACGCTGCCACCTGCATTAGAGGGAGCTGGCGTGCAGTGGCGACCTAGGACGGTGGTTGCTGAGGAACATATGGGAAGAAATGGGAAAAATTCATAGAGAAGTTATCCTTTTTTTTTGAGCAAAAGAAAATAGGTTCTTGACACAGGTTGCCGATTAAATGGGCACCAACACTGCAAGTCAAGGTTACGGCCCAAACACGACCCTAGTCATGTCGGGTCGTGCCGGCACAGTCCACTAGAAATTATGGCTATGCCATACGCGTTTCATAAAAACCAAGTAAGAATAGAACAAAAATCTGAGAGGATCATTCATTAATTCATCTAACCTGCTTCGTAAGCTAAAAAAAAAAATCTAACATGCTTCGTGTCTTGTTCTTCTTCACATGTAAATCCTTGTACCTCCTATACTCTACAACAGAGATGCAGAAGTCATTTTTATGGGCAATGACTAGAGTTTGCATAGGATGGGCTCTTAATGGGCCACATCTTACTGATACTAGGCCCAAACACGGCACTATCCCATTAGAACCTATGCCCGTGTTGTGCTTAGGCTCTGTTTGGCACCAACTCAGCTTCACTAGTAAAGTTATTTTTTATAAAAGAGTTTTATGAACAACTCTCTAAGTAAAGCTGAGCTGTTTTTAAAAAGTTGTTTGGCAAAACAGTTTCATCAACAATTTTATGCATGGATAAAAGAAAGAAATAGGAAAAGAGCTAGAATAAGCTACTTTTTTTTTCAGCTTCATCCCAATACATATCTTTGTGAAAGGAGAAGAAAAATAACTTCACCCATAAAACTGTTTTGTAAAAGAGTCTTTAGAAAAAAAACCAACAACTCATAACAGCTCATTAAGCTGTTGTACCTAAGCACCCTGCCCCATGCTGCTCATTGGACCCGGCCCATCTGGCCATTCATAATGCATTGACGCGCTGCTGTCCTTTGCTTGTTGAGAGCAAGTTTTATAATACAGTCAGCTGTTGGCTGTAAGATTTTTTTACAGCCTTCTTGCAGCCTACTCATATAATGGTTAGCTCGTCACCATTAATACATGGCCCACTTGTCTGTCTCATAGATTTTTTTGGTTTTTGTGTCTGAGCCGCTGTAAGCTTACAGGCCGCTTTTACTCTCTCTCCTCTTCTCTCTCCTCCACCTCAGATTTAGCTGGCTTATAGCCTACTATAATACTTGCTCTGAGAGGAGATTAAAAAAAACACTAGCATGCGCGAAAATAACAAAGTGTACATGGAGCAAACGCACAACCACGCACGCGTGGTGAAGCTAGCTGACGACGACGGCGGCGGGTTGCAGCAGCAGCAGCGAGGCGGCGACGGTTGTCATGATGGCGAAACCAGCGGCGGCAGCCCTGCTGGCCGAGCTCGACGCCGGCGCGGACGAGGCTTTGGCGGCGACGACGTCGACGCGGATCTTCATGCCGTTGCCGCAGTGTCCCGTGAGGCCGCAGAGGAAGTAGCGCGTGCCGACGGCGGTGAGCGTCACGACGTCGTTGCCGGAGCGGAAGGCGGAGATGTTGTTGGCGCTGGAGCAGGCGTCGTAGCCCGCCTTGATCACCTCCACCACGTCGTGCAGCTCCGGCGAGTACGTGAACGCTGCCAGGACACAGGACCATTGTATAATCTGTATTGAGATATATATTTGCATACTTTTTAATTGAGATCTATATTGAAATATGTGTTTATATACTCCCTCCGTCCCCAAATACTGCTATTTCTAGCAAATTTCAGACAGATTAGTATGGCAAACAAAAGACCATTCTACCCTCAATTAATTTAGGTTCCACCATTTAATCATACGCGTTAAGCCATGGTTCTCTGGTTCCAATGAGCTGCATTTAATGCCAACTAAACAGACTCAAACAATTATCATGCGCCAAAGTACTACTCCCTAGAAGAAATTAAATAGGCTGGTGGACCACGGAAGTTCCGAGGAGAATTAAATGGGCTGGTGGACTGAGTATGCTAGTAGAAATAGCAGTATTTGTGGACAAAATTTTCTCCTAGAAATAGTAGTATTTAGGGACGGAGGGAATATTTTTTAATATAAATTCAGTGATGAAAGAAGTGGGAGCATATGCTCTTTAGAATAAAAAAAACTTTCATGCGTGCTCACACAGAGACAGAGGTGAGAGGTGATCACTAACTGATGCTGTCGCCGGGGTGAAAGGTCTTGCTCTTCACCCAGTCGGCGTAGTCGGTCTGCATGTCCCACAGCCCGGCGGGCGCGCCCACCGTGTACGTCGCCGCCGCGGCCACCTCCACCACCACCACGACGGCGGCCACCACGAGCAGTACCGCCGCCGCCATAGCCATAGGAACTCGAACAACCATATATATACACGTAAGACTACTGAGGCAAATTAATGAGAGGCTGGGTCAGCTAGAGAGGGTCGAAGTATACTGGAGTAGTGGGATCATCTATATATATGCCTGCACGTATATACCCAGCTGCTGCGCAGCCAGAAAACTCGTTCACATATATACGTGTGTGATTGCACTACTAGTTCCTCCTCGATCTATATATATATATATATATATGTATGCATGGTTTGGTTTATTTGTTGCAGGGTCGCCGATGTTTTAATTTGGGGCGTTTGGTGCGAGTTTAATGCTGTGTTTTGTTGCTATATGCCTTGCTGATGAGTGATGACCGACCCATGCATGCATGGATTATTGGTGACAAGGATATACACGCGACCGTTGCGTGACAATAGGATCAACGACACAAGAAAAAGGTAGACAATTAATCAAGGATGATGGTTGCAGCTAGCTGCACGCACGAACAGTGTACGTACCCGCCAGTGGATGGATGCATGGGTCGTTTTCGGTCCACACGGTCAATCATGATATATATACAGAGCGCTGCATGCGGCCGATCGATGAATTCAAGGGATCGCGTTCAGACCTGCTTGCCAGGGATAGGGATGAAAATGGTACGATCGATCACATTCAAGACCGAATTCATTTAGAGTGGTTTAGATTTGTTCATATCGAATCTAAATATTCAGCATCTGATATCGTATCTGTATCATATATTTATAATGTGAACATCCAATCATATCTTATTCGACAGGATTAACATTATCTATATTCAAATTCGAATCTGACCAGAAACATAAAAATAAATATGATATCGATTATATACATCCATATTCGATTCGTTTTCATCCTAATGATCGAGTTGGTTGTTCCACTTCCACATAACGTACACTCTGCGTTTCAACCCTTTCACACTGCGTCCGTCCGTGGACGCTTCACTCTCTGTTTACAGAGAGCCATGCTCTTGCCCAGAAAGAACAAGAAAAAAGTTGGGTAGCTTTCCCTACGAAAGAAAGAAAAAAAATTCTTTTCACCCCGTCAGCTTTTGCAGTTCGATTTACCTCCTAATACACAAAACTATTTTTTTTCTTACCTCTTTCAACCTTTAAAACCGTTTGTTTTTTCAATCTGGACGGTTTTGACAATGATTTTACTTACGTGGAGCCATGTCAGAGGGGATAATCGGACGAGTAAATCAGATTAGGGCTTTCTTTAGTTCCCAAAATTTTTCAATATTCTTTATCATATCGAAGCTTTGAACGAATGCATAGAGCATTAAACATAGATAAAAAAATAACTAATTGCACAGTTTATCTGTAATTTACGAGACGAATCTTTTGAGCTTACTTAGTCTATGGTTGAACAATAATTGTCAAATACAAATAAAAATGCTACACTAGACAAACCCAAAAAAATTTGCGAACTAAACAAGGCCTAGGAAATATTTTAAAAAGATACTTAACATTTTATTAAAAATAGCTTTTGCAAACAACTAAATAATTTTAATGGAAAAATAGTGCAATTAAAAATCTTAAAACTTGGTTTAATGTTAGAAAATTCGTAGGAATTTTGTTTTAGCTTGAAAAATTATGAAACAAGTTTCATTTTTTTGTGTTTCCAATTCATGCCCTATCTTGTGGTGCCTAGCTTGAAATTGTTTAAATGTATATGGACTCATTTTCCTACTTATTATTTGCTAGTAGAAACTCTTGTTATCTATCATAATTAGTCGATGTTATTTGTAACTTCATGACAGATGTGTTACTTGTACAAACATCATGAATCGTGTGTTACCATGTGGATTTCCCTGCAGCACTATGCTCCATAATTCATATAACGACGCTCCACCGATGTTTCTACGCTAATTCAGACGATCAACATTGGCTAATCATAATAGATAATATATGAGAGCTTCTGCTAGCAAATAAGCAACAAAATAAGTCCATCAAGATTCAAACAATATCGAGCTAAGCACCATAAGATGGACCATGTTTTTTTAAAAAAATAAACTCTTCTATAATTTTCCAAGCTAAAACAATATTTATATGAATTTTCTAAGATCAAACCTGATTTTAGGATTTTTAATTGCATTATTTTTTCATTTAAAATTATTTAAAAAATTATTATTGTGAATTTTTGGATATTTTTTAAAAAACTATCTCTAGTCTGATTTACCCCTTTGACGTGGTGCTTACATCAGCAAAAACCCCATAAAACCACCTAGGGTGAAAACACAAACGGTTTTAATAGTTGATGAGGCGTAAAAAAAAAACAGGTTTACATATGAGATGGGTATTGTCTATCAGCTTTAGGGCCCAGCCCAACCAGGCCTGGCCCCAGATCGGCTCTCTCTTCTCGTTGCGGCCTGCCTGAAAAAAGGAAACAATCTCTTGCCCTGCCTGAGTTGGCCCTCCTCCCTCTCCCCCCTCGGCCGGCCCAGCACCGGCCCGCAGCCACCCGTCTTGTTTCTGGCCCAGATTGTTTTCGAACCGTTTTCTGCTTGTGTTTGGTGTTTCATTCTTTGTTTGTTTTCGAACAGTAATCTCCTGCTGGTTTAACCATGGGTGGGGCCTAAAATACAATCATTTCGCTAATGTACATTTCAATACTTACATATCAGTGTTTTGGCAGCCTTGTGTATACGACTTACTGAATTATTCAGGTTTGTCTTTTGTTTTCCAGAGCAAATTGTCTCTGTTAAGATTATGTATGACAATATAAGGGCCTTAGACTTGATGCTAATTTTTTCCCTTAACTTGAGAACTTTTATGGGACAAACTTTATCATCTGTCATTCCTCGAGAACATGAACTTTGCAAGAGATGCCATGAATTGGGTATCACAGATGGTGAGAAATGAAATGTGATTTTTGGATATCACAAATGCTGAGGATTGAAATGTGATTTCTTTTTCATTTGCGAGGTTTACCTAAACTTTCCATTAAAACAACGGAGATTTGAATAAGCTGTATAAAATGGAAGGAACTTTATCTTGTAAATACGACTACTTGATGTTATTACATGTCAGACTATGGAACACTCAAATCCTGATGCCCCAGCTCTGTTTTTTTTTCTGAAAGGAAATAAAAAATAAAAAAATGCTAAACTGATCCGTGTCCGTCTATACCCCATCTGTATCTGCATTTTGTTAACTGATCTGTGTCTGTCTATACTGCCTCTGTATCTGCATTTTCTCTGTCTCCTGTGTGGCTATACTATGAATGTATGGTGTTCATCCATGATGATCCACAGTGCATGGCTTGGTGTCAGGGCAGAGTTGATGTGAATGATGGCCTGCTCCAACGATAGCAGTAATAAGGAACTGAATATATATATATATATATATCAATGCAAAATGACTGAATTGCACGTACACATGTTTTAGCAACATTGCAGCTGAGCAAACATTCAAATCAAAACGACAGTAGTGGGGTAGATGATCACCTGCTATGAATGCATCGCGATGAGCTCATCATCTTCACATTTTCTGATGTTAATGTCTATGTTATTATCAGATGAAGAAGGTGCAATGTCACAACAATGGCGTCTTAAGGCCTGAAAATGCAGAACAGTCAGAAAGGGTTTTAAGATGTTATCCTAGGCAATGCAGTTTAAGCAACCATTGATGCCAAAACCTATCCCCACTCATACCTTCCCAGGAGCCAGCTGCAGTCGTTCTGATGTGACCTTTATCAGACGCAGATTCTTCAGTGGGATCAAGTCAGGCGGGCATTTCCTAGGTGGCTGTCTATTGTAAGTGGATTCTGTCTTAGTCTTGCCTTCCCCTGAAGTAATGCTTTTCAGGAAGAAAAGAGCTCCTCTTTTGCACTCATCTCTAGGGTAATGTTTGGTGTCAAACATATACACATCTGTAACATTGCGACCCCTCTTCCATGGTACAAAGGTTTTTTGAACAGCAAGGAGGTCAGGGAGCAGCACATTGCCTTTGAACACCTGGACTGAATAGCCCCAAGAGACTGATACTGTAAGAGAATTTTTTTGGTCGTAGCACACTGTTTGTTGCAGAATCCTGGCTGGATCAGTATCAGCTGCTTGGAAGAAATGTTGCATTGCTCTGGTCCGATCCATACCAGGGTAAAGAGGATACACATGATCGAGATGGTGCAGTGAAACTAAAGGGGAAAGAGGATGTGCTCTTAGGAGCCCAGAAATATCGCCATGAAGATCGATCTGGTCAAAACAAATGCAACAAAAAAATAATAGATGTAAGTCCAAAGCTAAACTTTACTGGCATATTTTCAAGTAGACTAAACATTATTTTGTACATAAAAATAAAAGTATTCATAGTGGCAGTACTCTTTAGGTTTTGCTAATTGCCAAGAGCAGAGTATAAAGTAGCACAAGCAAATATGAAATGGACACCACAGCCATGACAACTGCTGTATAAAAATTGCAACGCCATACGCTTCAGCAACAAGCACGAGTATTGACCAATGGTTTAGTATAAATTATCTGAAAGGGATGTGTGCCAGCGTGGTCCTAAGTAGCTATGTCGACCATGATAACTATTTTCAAAGTGCCCTCACATCAACATCCGTTGATGTACTATGCTACCAATACAGATCACCTTTGAATAGATTCAGCACTACAAACTACCAAGTGGCAGCGGTTAACCAGTAGGCATCACGATGTGTGGTTCTTCATTTCTTGAGAGAGTACCAAAGGATAAGCTTTTATCCAATGATCAACAAGAAAAAAGCAGAGAAGTTCATCAAGCGACAGTTCCATTTTTCAGAGACCTCCAGACCGGTAGCCTAAAGTTTGTCTTTTGGCAGCATGCTTCCTACTTGCAGTGGCCACACAACCAAATGATAGCAATATCTAATACAAGTCAATTATAAATCTCGGCCCCAAGATATCATCAGAAATTTAAATATTAACAGCAACAAGATGCCTTGTCAAAATAATCTGAACCCCTACGTATTACAGACATCCGAGGAGGAAGAACAGTTATGCCACGGATACTTTAATGGCGCCTCCATCAGGTAGTTGTTTCCATGTCTCTGCGACAATAAACTACTCGATGGAGGAATGATTGTCACTACGAGGCTATGTTACACGGATACTCCAAGGGGGGTGACGTATCCGTATCCGATACTCGTCGGATACGCGGATACGGATACTCGGATACACCATTTTAGTGGATTTTCTTTTGAGAAAGTGTGTATCCGCGTATCCGATACGTATTGTATCCGATACTCGTACCCGTACTCGCGTAACGTAGCTACGAGGTACTAGGTTACCCAATTTGTTCAGACAATTCCCGAGACAGCCCCCTAACTCCTGACCCAATTTAACCCAAAGACCACCAAGAAAAAAAAAAACATCTTTATGGTAACTGCTGATATAAAATGTAATCGAACATTCCATGATCACAGTCAGAGCAACAGCATATGGGAGACTGGGAGAGTACTGAGAAGAAGCAGGCACCTGGTGGAAGCCTGGCTCGTGGGTGAGCTCGACGCCGAGCTCGGCGAGGCAGGCATAGATCCTGGCGTCGCTGCCGTAGAGGTGCGGGTACCTGAGGACGCAGGAGTCGACCACGCGCGCGAGGCGGCGCGCGAGTGGCCAGCTGACGGCGATGCCGCCGCCGCCGTAAGCCATGGCGAAGCCGTGCCACGCGTTCTGCGCCGCGGACTCGGAGCGCGCGCCGAGGTACCAGGGCTCGCGGTGGTCGTACCTGCGCAGCGTGTGGACCAGGTTCGGGAGCACGAAGGCGGTGTCGTCGTCGGCGAGCACGAGCCACCGCACATCCTCCTCCTCCCGCTCCTGCTTGAGCGCGGAGACGAGCTCCCCGGCGATGCGCGCGACGCGGACGGCCGAGGGGAGGCCGCGCGGGTGCGTGTAGGGGAAGCGTGACGCGTCGGCGGAGACGCGGAGGGCGAGTCCGGGAGGGAGGTCGCGCGCGTCCGCGTCCGCGTGCGGCGCCGGCGCGTCGAGGAAGAGGAAGGCGCGCGCGGGGGCGCGCAGCCAGAGGCGGAGCAGGGGGAGCCGGAGCGGCAGCGTGCGCTTGGAGGAGGCGATTCCGAACACCACGTGGCGCAGGGACGTCGGCTCCGATGATGATTCCTCCGGCTTCGGCGCCGGGGGCGGCGGTACGTTGGAGGTGAGTGGAGGGGAACTCGGCTCCTCCTCCGCGCGGTGTGAGTGCGACGCCGCCGCGTCGGCGTGCGTCCGGAGGAGCGGTGGGGGCAGGGGAGCCGGGCGGTGGAGGAGCTGGAAGACGATGAGGATGGAGAGCAGGGGCAGCACGAGGAGGAGCGCGCGGAGGGGGATGCCGTGGGACGACGGGGTCGCCATGGGCGGCGCCGCGGCGGGGAAAGTGTCCGGCGCCGAGCCGTCGAGCCGAGGTGGCGGCGTGCGGGCGTGGTGGTGGTTTGGGTGGGAAGTGGAGGCGCATGAAAAGCAAAAACCAACCGTCCGTCCGCAACGGAAGGAATCCGGTGCGGACTGCCGAGTCAAATTTCAAATTCAAGTCAATTTTGTTGGGAGGGGCCGCTATCTATATGGACGGTTTATATTGAAGTAATATATAAAGCAAACATGTTTGATCCATATGGTTGACTTAGAGTAACTCTAAAGGACTATTTATATTCTTTTCTAATTTATAAAAATAAAGATTTTGGTGAGAAAATACCCTTTAATAACCTTTTTATTGGATTTCTATTCCACATTTTTCGCTAGCTAAAGATGGAGATAGCACAGCTCTATAGAGTATGTATAAGATATAGAAAAAGTGTTGGAGAGCGTCTTTTACTTAAATGATGATTTACATAGTATATATTAAAAGATGCTCTTAGAGTATCAGCTCTTTCTTTGGACAAAAGTTGTTTTCTATATTTTTTTAGTTTCCAACGATTTCTTTATATCTTATGTGCACTTTAGATTTTTCACCTTCCAACAACTTCTTTGTGGTCCTATTTGCATACAAGGACTAATTGCTAGCTAGCCAAAATAGCTCTAGTATATCCAAACTGTTGGACTAATATATATAGCCTAACTTTTTTATTGTTGGCCAACTAGCTAACTAACCATACCTAATTTGGGCTAATTTTTAGCCCCAACTAGTAACTAGTCATGCATATCACATAGACTGTATATGCACTTTGTAGCAGTGGCGAATCCAGCTCGAGAAATGACCTAGGGCGGACTTATACTATAAAATTTTGGTAAACCAAATGGCAATATAAGCTAACAAATTCCATAAGTTGCTTTGGCAACATAATAATTTGACCAATATTAAAGTTTTCAGCATATATTTTCCACATCGAAATTAGAGAAGTTTGTTCCTTAAATTAAGAGAAGCCATACATACTAATACTAATAGTTCTAAACTGACTTCACCAAATCATTCGATGATTCATCCTTAATCAAATTTTAAACAATTAATTATGTGAAAAGGGCAAATGAAAAATAAAGATACCTGCAGCCCGACGCAGGTTCTTAGGTTCCGCAAGTTTGTGAATTAGCGAGAGAGACGACCAGAAAATCAGAACTCGAGAATAGCGAAAAACGTGACAAAGATCGATTGTATTCTTATTGCGTTTTGTGGGCTGTAATTTTCTATATGGGCTGAACCACACATGATGGTCCAAGACGTCTAAGTTGTCTTCAACCTCCGTCGGATATTCTGGGAGCCTCTTTTTATTTGCACTAATGTCTAAAATTTTCATAGAATGTCAGATTAGCCCCAAGAGGACCTAGGGTGGCCGCCCTGGCTCGCCCTAGTGGTGGATCCGCCTATGCTTTGTAGAGTACCTCTGCTCTCCACTTTGGCTAGGAGATCTTTGCTCTCCATCTTTGACTAGCAAGAAATCAGAATGGAGGATAATTATATTTAGGTATCTAATTGAAGAAGCTAATGGAATAAATCTCTCTCTCTCTCTCTCTCAATAGAGAAGGATGTAAAAAGACTTTATAAAATGCCCTAAGGATCCAAACAAACAATTATGCCAAAAATTATGTAATGTGTGGCAAGTGGCAAGCATGACAATGTAGCTTCCATACATGTTGGTCAATATAATTCTTTTGATATACGTATTAAAAAAAGTAATACAATTTTATAAGGCTTCAACTATCGCCCCAGCAATAAAGCCGATATTTGGAGTGATTGGAGTCGCCGAGCTACATTGTCCCAGCATAATACTATTAGCTATATTTAGATAGTGCATGTTCATGAAGAAGAAACAGAGGATACGACATGTTGGAAAGGGGTAGTTTTAGACAAAAAGGTATAGTACATTTTTCAACCTCCAGTTTGCAAACTAGTTTGTTTTTTTTCTCAACCTCACAGTTAACAAAAAAGAAAAAGATGGGTAGAGAAGGAAAAAGAAAAAGAAGGGCAAGTACAGAGTCCTTGATCACCAACACGGGTATGGGAAACAAAAAGAGGGAATGGATAGTGGGATAGCGTGAGAGGTGGCATGAGACATGGAAATGAAACGTGACACGCATTGCATGCTGGGTAGCTTGTCTCTTGAGTTATTGTATGTATAGTGTGATCCATTGTTTTGACGTTATCAAAGGTAGGTGATGTTTTTTTTTTTTAAAAAAAAAGAGAGGATGGATTTGTTGTGTTATTCTTATTAGAAAAAAAATAGAATATTCGAAAGACAAAAAGGAGAGAAACGAGAGGAGTGGTGGAGGCAAGAAGAGTAAGGCCTTGTTTATGTTCACCCTGAAAACCAAAAAGTTTTCAAGATTTCCCGTCACACCAAATCTTGTGACACATGCATGAAATATTAAATATAGACGAAAACAAAAACTAATTACACAGTTTAGCTGTAAATCACGAGACGAATCTTTTAATTCTAGTTAGTCTATAATTGGATAATATTTGTCAGAAACAAACGAAAGTGCCGAAAACTTTTTACTTTTCGGAACTAAACAAGGCCTAAGGAAAAAAAAACCACGACCCCACCGGTGAAGATCCGCACTGGTTGACGACACTGGAAACCTCGGCCTGCCATCCATCCACCTGTTTTCCTTTGCTCCACTCCACCCCACAGACGGGCACGGCACGACACGACACGGATGGGAAAAAGCAGTCGATCCGGTCCAAAAAAGGAGAAAACGACCCCCCGTCCGTCTTGAGATGCGTCGTGGGTGGGCGCAGTCGCCCGCCCCTCGCGTGCTGCGGCCGGCACGGGTGCTCCTGCTCAGTCCATGGGCGCGCGCTTGGCACCTCCGGTCTCCGGCGGGCGGCCGGCCGGGCCGTACTACGAGCGCTTCCAAGGGGACGTCATGTCAGACAGACAGACAGACAGACGTCACAAAGTCTTCCTCCGGGCCGGTCGCCTTCGGCTCCGGCTGGCTGCGACTGCGAGCGCGACGGCGACGGCGACGGCCGCCATCCAGTCCAGAGCCTTGGCTTTGAGCGCTAGCAGCCTTTCCAACGGACACAGGGCGGGCGGCGGGCGGGAGCGATCGAGCCTGACGCCCTGACCGCGCCCGCAGCCGCAGCCGCATCCGCCGCCGCAGTCGTCGTCAACGTCTCAACGACGACATCCGGGCCGGTCCTCCCTCCACCGCTGAGCCTGAGCGCTGACGCTGATATTGCTCAAGCTCTGCTCCCTATCGTCTTCTCCGGACGGATCCGAGGTTGACATCAGCTACGATCGAGCAGGGCCAAACGTCGTGGCTGCTGGGCACGCACCAACAGGCTAGCAGCAGACATCCGCTATAGTACACGAGGCAACCCCCCATCTCTATTATAGCATAATAATAATGGAGATACAACACAAGATTGTTCACATTGTTATTATTAGCAAAAAAACTAATAAAAGAAAAAAGATACGTACAAAGAAGCTAAAGAAAGATCTGAAACCGAGCACGGACGATGCTGCAGTTCTGTCTTCACAACTCTTTCAGTCTGCCGGCTACCAAACCACTACCACCACCTTTACTCAAACAAAAAAGGACTGAAACGTCAGGCCCTCCTAATGGTTACTTTAGAGATTTTAACAACCCAAAACTCGAGAGCATTATCAAAACCCATCAAACCGACTACTGACTCCATGTGCTAGAAACACAGAATACAATACTTGTGTAAGGCCAGATGCTTCGGTATCAGCACTCCATGTCCAACTCTTGGTTTGGCAAGACAATGTTTTAACATGCTTACATGTACAGTATATACTCAGGTAGCAGCAAAGGAAAGAACCTTATAAACACACCCTGGAATATAGGTATACATTGCTCAACATCACAGCTGGCTCCCCCTTGTATCGCTCTTCCGGGTCCTTCGTTTGGAGATGATCACGCCTTCCAGCAGTGTTCAAGTTCTAGAAGCTCTTGCAGTTGCTGCAAACCATCTGCTGATCTGCCCCCATTTCACCACTACAGCAGCAGCAAATCCGACACCAAAGCCCAGCCCGACAAAGAGAAACATGACGAGAGGACTTGTTTGCCTGCACAGCACTTGGAGTGTGAGGTGAACCACCACAAGGTGATTTAGGCAGTTGCAGTCCACACAACCTTGTATTCCCTCCAAATGAACTGCTGTCAAATGTAGAGAACTGCCGCGATTGTGGTATCTGTCCCACCAAGTGATTGTTCGACAAGTTTAGGGAGCCAAGAAATGTAAGGTTAGTTAGCTCTTCTGGTATCTCTCCTGACAGTTGGTTGCAGGACAGGTCTAGTGACTCCAAATCAGTCATGCTGCCAAGTTGGTATGGAATATTTCCAGTGAAGCCATTGTGTGACAAACTCAGTACACGTAGTGATACAAGGCTTCCAAATGATTCTGGAATGGTGCCCTCCAATCTATTGTTTGACAAGTCAATTGCTGTTACCGTAGTCAACATCCTTGGAAATTGCATATCTCCCCCCTTGTAACTGATCTCAATAGAATATTGATAGAAAAGTTCAGCTGCATATCCAGTGCTTAGAGTAGAGAGAGTTTTCCCTGAACTATTGAACACTGCCATCATGGACTTTAACTGCTTGATCCATTGTGGCCTCAAATTACTAGACAAGTTGTTGGAGGCAAGATCAATAATTTGTAAGCTAGGGAAACATTCACCAGACTTGGTATCCCCAACAATATCACTTATGGTGCCATAGAGTTGGTTTGATCTCAGGACGAGTACAGAAAGCATGGGAAGCCCACTCAACCAAGAAGGGAAAGTATCAACTATTCGGTTGCCTCCAAAATCTAGAATCTCCAGGTTGGAGCAGTTAGAAAGTCCCCTAGGGGTCTGCCCTCAATCTTATTGCCATGTAAATCTATGGTCTGCAAATAACAACTGGTTGTTATATTGGAAGGCAAAATCCCCTCAAAGTGATTCTCCCTCAAATTTTAAACCTTTAGCAGCACATTTTCTATAAGACAGGATGGAATCAGGCCATTAAAGTAGTTATCTGATAGATCAAGGATATCCAGAATTGTGGCATTGCAAATTGAGGGAGGTAAATGGCCATTTATATTATTTTTTGATATGCTGAGATAAGTAGCGCCCCAAAGATAGGAAGTCCAGTTTGGCAGAAGAGAAGAGAATCTGTTGTTGGAATATTCCAAGATTTGTCCTGATGAGTTTGGCATAGGGATATGTCCTGTAAGTCTATTGGAACTAAGATCAAGCACTTCTAGGTATGTAGTAAAAGGGAGAACATCTGTAGTAAGTTGCATGCCGGTGAGCATGTTATGTGAAATATTCAAATAGGTAAGCCTACCACCCCATGTCTCCCAGATCCAGTTTGGTACATCCCCACTGATTTTATTAGATGAAAGATCCAAATATGATATATAGTTAAGACGCCTCAAAAATCTTGGAAATTGAGTTATATTGCAAGTTGCAAGCCCTAATCCATGAAGTCCATTCAAATAGGTAGCCAAAGGATTGTTACCATATGCATGCATGACATGCAACCCATTGTAGGAAATATGCAAACTCACTTCATTTCCAAAACTGGCTAAGGTCCACGGAACCCATCAAATTGTTCGAGCTAACATCTATATATACCAAACTTCTTAGTTGAAAGAAGGCTTCAGGAAAAAAACTGAGAATGCATTGTTGCTCAAGTACACAAGCTCCAACTGTGAAGATGCCATGTCAAAGCCTTGTAGAGGGCCAGAGAGCTGGTTGAAAGAAAGATCCAGGATACGTATTGCAGGAAGACTAATAATAGATGATGGGATCTCCCCTGTAAAGGCAATATAGAAATCATTAAGTTAGAAGTGATCTTCACTTCTACAAAAACTTGAATTCAGTAAAAAAAAAGGCTCCTGTTTTTTTTTTTTTACTGAAAATGATATTGTTTGTTTTTGGGAAAAAAGTACTGTGTTGTACTGAAAGCTCCCAAGTTTAGACATTTTATTTTGAGTACAATGCATCACTCGCATCTAAAGGCCTAAACTTGTGTGGTAATGTCATCCATCCATGGAAGAGTTATTCCCACCTGAACGACTCCATACAGTGAAGCGAACGAACTGATTAGCTCAGTTGGCACAAGTCAACCAGCTGGTTCAAGGGTGCCAAGAGGGATGCGCTAAAGCGCTCAAAGTAATTCACATTCTTTGAAATGTCGACACGGAACATATTTATATATGAATGTTATGTGTATGTATGAGGTAGGGGTACCAAGACTCATGTTTACATATGGATGTGGACTTCAAGTAATTTGAAAACATTAGTTTTAACTCTGTAATTTGAATTTTCGGCTAATCTATAATCTGTAATTTGAGCATGAACATTGGAATTAACAATTGGGAGTGATGCACCAAGCAAGCACCACTACCGGTTTGTAACAAATACCAGGATTGAAACCCAGGGTGCCACTCCTACATGCCTAATTCCTGTTTCAATCCGGTTGTGAAGGAGAATTGGATCCTTTCTCTCTCATACAAACACAGTAACAGAGAGAGAAGAAGACACACATATGGATTATATTTTTGCTCTCTCAGCAGCCATGGCCACCTGCACGCACACACCTGTTCTCACACACATGGTGCTCCATGAGACCCACACGCTGACTGTAAGACGTAATCTGCAGCTAAACCTTTCTTGCTCTGTTAATGATCATAGGCAGGCAATAGGTCAGCTCTTGGTCATATAGGAGTATGGCAATAGGCCACTCTAGTACAGTAGTTGGTAGAACCATACATCAGCCATACTTGGTAGGAGGATGATGTATGCAGTGTACTAGGAGTAGTTGGGGCTGTACTCAGCCATGCCTTGTGTACCTTATAGTTGGTACAAGGCTTGTATATATACACCATGTATGCAATGAAGGAAAGGCAGTTCAAGTGCCACATATTTCCTGGGTTCAAGTTTCAGCCAAGACTGAAACTGTGTGAGTGTGTGTGTGCCTGACCTCGGCTCATCTTCTACCTTGGGTCAGGGAAGAGGAAGAGGGAAGGTGAGCAGGGTCTGCTTACCTGGTGCTTGTGTGTAGGTGCCAACAATTGGTATCAGAGCCGTACAAGCCGTGTGCTAGGTCCACCAACCGGCGATGGCAGACGGTGCGGCTCGGAACGGCGGAGGGGAGGGCGCGGAGCGTCAGCTCCAGCCGGCGCCACCGCAGGTTGAGGTGCGCGTGGTGAAGGAGTTCGGCGGCAGCGGCTCCTGGCCCATGCTCACCCGCACCAACTACGGTGAGTGGGCGACGCAGATGAAGTGGAAGCTGCGCGCGCGGAAGTGGTGGCGGGCGATTGAGGAGGATGATCGCACCGAGGACGCCCAGGTGGGAGTCATGGAGGCGCTCATGGCCTCGACGCCGGCGGAGTACCACGAGGCGCTGGGCGCCAAGGACACCGCGAAGCAGGCCTGGGAGATGCTGGAGTCGCTGCGTGTCGGCTCGGATCGAGCCAAGCGGGCCAGGATCCAGCAGCTCCGCAGGGAGCTCAACGACATCAAGTTCAAGCCCGGAGAGTCGGTGGAGGAGTACACCCTTCGTCTTCAATCCCTGGCCACGCAACTGGCCACCTACGGGAAGAAGGTGGACGACGAGGACCTCGTCACCAAGCTGCTGTGCACCGTGCCGGCCAAGTATTCGCAGCTTGCCATGTCCATTGAGACGATGTTGGACATCTCCACATTGTCTCTGGAGGACGTGGCTGGGCGGCTGCGAGTTGCAGAGAGCCGCATCACGCCGGCACCGGAGAAAGAGAAGGCCAAGCTACTCCTGACGGAAGAGGAGTGGACCGCGCGCATGAAGGACAAGCGCCGGACCGGGGAAGGCTCCACCAGCCGCGGCGGTGATGGCGCCAAGGGGCGCGGGAAGCCGCCGGCGGACAAGAAGAAGAAGAACACCAACCCCAACGCCTGCAGGCGCTGCGGGAAGGTGGGGCACTGGGCACGCGAATGCCCGGAGAAGAAGCCGGAGAAGAAGGAAGAGGCCCACCTGGCTCGGGACGACAGCGACGACGAGTGCGCTCTGTTGATGGGGGAGTATTGTGCGCTGCAGGAAGGCGAAGCAGGGGAGGCGGAGGCGGAGCAGGGGACTGCGCCGCAGGCCGTCGAACTTGACGAGTCTCGCGCGCGTGTCCTCCTCGGAGTGGACGGTGAAGAGCTGGAGCAGAGGTGGTACCTCGACTCAGGTGCGAGCAACCACATGACAGGGAGCCGCACTGCCTTCTCCGACCTCGACGAGTCAGCCACCGGAAGCGTGAAGTTCGGGGATGGCTCAAAGGTGCAGATTCGCGGCCGCGGCACCGTCCTCTTCCGGTGCCGGAACGGCGAGCACCGTGCCTTGACGGATGTCTACTTCATCCCTCAGCTGCGCACCAGCATCGTCAGCCTGGGGCAGTTGGACGAACGCGGCAGCGAGGTCCTGATTCGCGACGGAGTGTTGCGGATCAGGGACAGGGAGCGGCGTCTTCTCGCCAAGGTATCGCGCTCTCGTAACCGACTCTATCTTCTGGATTTGAAGGTAGAACAGCCTGTATGTTTGGCGGCGTCGTGCAAGGAGGAGCCCTGGCTGTGGCATGGCCGGTTCGGCCACCTCAGCTTCGACGCGCTGGGCCGTCTTGGGAAGATGGTGACAGGGCTGCCGGCAATCCAGCATGTCAGCGAGCTGTGCGACAGTTGCCTGGCAGGGAAGCAGAGGAGGCTGCCGTTCCCGAAGACCGCCAGGTACCGTGCAGCGGATCCGCTCGAGCTGGTCCATGGGGACCTTTGCGGGTCGATCACGCCGGCGACGCACGGCGAGAAGAGATACTTCCTCTTGCTCGTGGATGACTGCAGCCGGTACATGTGGCTGCAGCTCCTGACGAGTAAGAGCGACGCAGCGGAAGCGATCAAGCACTTCAAGGCGCGCGCGGAGATGGAGTCCGGGAAGAAGCTGAAGGTGCTTCGGACTGACCGCGGCGGTGAGTTCACGGCGGTTGAATTCACCACGTACTGCGCCGAGGAAGGAGTAGGGCGTCATCTCACAGCGCCCTACTCACCGCAGCAGAACGGCGTGGTAGAGCGCCGGAACCAGACCATCATCGGCATGGCGCGGTCTATGCTGAAGGCGAAGGACATGCCGGCTGAGTTCTAGGGAGAAGCCGTGAGCACAGCAGTGTTCATCCTGAACCGCTGCCCCACCAAGGCATTGAAGGGGCAGACTCCATTCGAGGCTTGGCACGGACGCAAGCCGAACATCGCGTTCCTACGCACGTTTGGTTGTGTCGGCCATGTGAAGACCACCAAGCCGGGCCTCGCAAAGCTGGAAGACAGGAGCACCAAGGCGGTGTTCCTCGGCTACGAGGAGGGATCAAAGGCCTATCGCCTCTACGATCCGATCGGCGGAAAGGTGCTGGTGTCACGAGATGTGGTGTTCGACGAGGCGGCGGCGTGGAAATGGGACAAGGCGGAGGAGCAAGGAAGTGGTGGGCTTGGCGACACTTTTGTCGTGGAACACTTGACGATCCACGGCAGGGAAGAAGGTGACAGGGTTAGCCTAGTGTTAGCCTAGTTATCTTTACTTGCTGTAATTTACTTTGCTGTAATTGTTAATTACCTAAAAGGTTCCTTGGTAGCCAAGTTGAATATGGTGCCTTGGCAACCAAGTCGCTGGTGGACAGCATCTGTAGTTTGTTAGAAGCTGTCAGGGTATGTTGGGGTGCTGTCTGCCCTCTAGGCTTTATATGCAGCAGCCCCCTCACCCTTGTATCTGTGTAGTTCTGGTTTTGCAATTCAATACAATCCAAGCGGCCTCTCTTGGCCAAGCTGCCCTCTGGCAGTTCATTCCTATGTTTGCAATCCAGTTCTTGCCAACAATTGGTATCAAGAGCAAGGTTTAGAGATCCTAGGGGCCATGTCTACCTCAAGCCAGAGAGCCAGAATTGCCCAAGCTGCAGCCGCCGCCGCCGCGGGCGCCTACGCAGAGAGTGGCGCCGTGGTGAACCCGGGGGGTGATCGCGCCAGGCGCTTGGCAGCGGCAGAGGCCGCAGCCGCGCAGGCAGCACAGGCGGCGCGAGAGGCAGCAGCAGCAGCTCAGGAGGCGGCCGCCACGGCCGCGGCTCTCCGCGCGGAGGTGGACCGGGAGCCGCGCGTGTACGGGCGGAGGAGCCCCGATCCGCGCCGCGGGAGCCCGTCGCGGAGCCCTGAGCGGCATCGCCGGGCTCAATCTCCGTCGCCCGCTCGCCGTCGAGGACGCGGAGGCCGTCGCGGATCTCCGGTGGTCCAAACGGTGTACAAGGACGGCGGCGCGGGGACTCCATGGCCGATGCTGACGAAGTCGAACTACCATGAGTGGAGCACGCTCATGCGACTCAAGATGCAGGCCCGCCAGCTCTGGGACGCCGTCGAGTATGGCGATCTCCCGTACCACGACGACCGGCGCGTGCTGGAGGCCATCATCGCGGGAGTTCCGCAGGAGATGCAGGTGTCGCTCGCGGACAAGCTCACCGCCAAGGACGCCTGGGACTCCATCGCCGCAGAGCGCATCGGCGTCGATCGCGTCCGCCGCGCCACGCTACAACGACTACGCAAGGAGTGGGAGAACCTCTCCTTCCACCCAGGGGAGCACATCGAGGACTTCGCTCTTCGCCTCGCCACGCTGAAGCAGCAGATGATCCTCCACGGCGAGAGGAACATGGACGAGGAGCGAGCGGTGGAGAAGCTTCTTCGTGCTACGCCCAGGAAGTACGCGCAGCTCAAGATCGCCATCGAGACCCTGCTCGACTTCCAGGACCTCACCATCGAGGAAGTCATCGGGAGGTTGAAGACGGTGGACGACCTCGACGACGATCCTGTGCACGAGCCCGCGTCCGTCAGCGGCAAGCTTATGCTCACAGAGGAGCAGTGGCTGGCGCGCCAGAAGAAGAAGAAGGACGCGGGTGGCGCGGGCTCCTCCAGCGGCGAAGCACGTCGACGGCCGCGTGGCGGAAGGAAGCAGAAGGGCAAGAACGCCAAGCAGTGGCGGAGCCAGAAACAAAGTATAGGGGGGGGCAATTTGCCAATTAAATCCATAAGGCCTTGTTTAGTTCCAAAAACTTTTGGCAAATCGACACTGTAGCACTTTTATTTGTATTTGACAAATATTGTCTAATTATGGACTAACGAGGCTCAAAAGATTCGTCTCGTCAATTTTGACCAAACTGTGCAATTATTTTTTATTTTCGTCTATATTTAATACTCCATGCATACATCTAAAGATTATATGTGACGAAGAATCTGAAAAACTTTGCAAAATTTTTTGGGAACTAAACAAGGCCTAAGTACATAGGCCTTGTTTAGTTTACCCAAAAACTAAAAAATTTCAAGATTCTCTGTCACATCGAATCTTGCGGCATATGCATGGAGCATTAAATATAAACGAAAACAAAAACTAATTGCACAGTTTACCTGTAAATTATGAGATGAGTCTTTTAAGCCTAATTAGTTTTTATTTTCGTCTATATTTAATACTTCATGCATGCGTCTAAAGATTCGATGTGACGAGGAATCTTTAAAAAATTGAGTTTTGTGGTGGAAGTAAACAAGGCCTAAGTTGCGCAATATTGTCTTGATGATCTTTAATGTAGAAAAGACACGCTCAACACTAGCTGTTGAAACAGGAAGAGTAAGAAGCAACCGAAGCAATCTATCAATCAGGTTATGAGTCATATGGCGTCCAGTGTCAACAAGGCGACATAGCTCAGCTATGGTTGTGATATTTTTCAGTTCTTCATGGCTGGAAGCATCAATAATAAAATGGTTAAGCTGGCTTTCTAATCCAAGCATCAACAAGACAATCTGCTAGTTCAGATGGACTAATTGATCTATGTGCTCCTTTAGAAAACCGTGAAGGCAAGGGGGGGCCAGGGCCCAGTATGGCCCAAAGGTAGCTCCGCCAGTGCTGCCAAGGGAGGAGAACGTGATGGTGGCGGGCAAGGTGCGAAGGCAGGAGGCGCCGGCGGCGACCACAAGGCCAACCGCGACGACCTCTGCCTCAACTGCCGTCGCTCTGGTCACTGGGCAAAGGACTGCCCCGAGCCTCGGCGCGAGCGCCCCGAACCTCGGCGCGAGCGTGGCGGAGCAGCCCACGTCGCGCAGGCCGACGACGGCGACGCGGCCCTCTTCCTCGCCCACGGCTTCATCGAGCTGGACGCGGACCGCGGATTCTGCTCCAAGGCCGACGTCGACATCAGCGAGCCCAGAGCACGCGCGTTCCTCAACAACGGCGGCGAAGATATGCTCAACGGCTGGTACCTCGACAGCGGCGCCACCCACCACATGACCGGACGTCGCGAGCTGTTCTCCGATCTCGACACATCGGTGCGCAGGACGGTGCGGTTCGGCGACGCGTCAAGGGTGGAGATTCAAGGCGTCGGCTCCATTGTGTTCCAGGCGAAGAATGGTGAGCACCGCGTGCTGCAGGGCGTTTACTTCATCCCGGCGCTGCACAACTCCATCATGAGCCTGGGCCAGCTGGATGAAGGAGGGTCCAAGGTGGAGATCAACCATGGCGTGCTGCGCATTTGGGATCCACGCGGGCGTCTTCTAGTCAAGGTGAACCGCGGACCCAGCCGCCTCTACGTCCTCCACCTCGACGCCGCGCAGCCGGTCTGCCTCGCCGCAAGGAAGGACGACACCGACTGGCTATGGCACGAGCGGTTCGGCCACCTCAACTTCGAGGCGCTGCACCAGCTCGGCCAGCACTCCATGGCGCGCGGGCTCCCTCTCATCAAGCATGCGGAGCAGGTCTGCGACACATGCCTCGTCACCAAGCAGCGCCGGCGGCCGTTCCCACAGAAGGCCCAGTACCGCGCCGAGGACCCGCTGGAGCTCGTCCACGCCGATCTGTGCGGTCCGGTGATGCCAGCAACTCCTGGCGGGCGTCGGTACTTCCTCCTGATGGTTGATGACGCCTCGCGTTTCATGTGGGTCGCCCTCCTCTCCACCAAGGACGCTGCAGCAGATGTAGTGAAGAAGATCAAGGCGGAAGCAGAGAAGGAGAGCGGACACGCGCTGAAGGTTCTGCGCACCGACAACGGCGGGGAGTTCACCGTCGCCGAGTTCGCGGACTACTGCGCCGGCGAAGGTGTTCGACGCCACTTCAGCGCACCTCACTCGCCGCAGCAGAACGGAGTGGTTGAGCGCCGCAATCAGACTGTGGTTGCCACCGCCCGTGCGCTGCTGAAGCAGAGGAGGTTGCCGGCCAAGTATTGGGGAGAAGCGGTCGTGACGGCGGTACATCTGCTCAACCGATCGCCGACCAAGAGCTTGCTGGGCAAGACCCCGTACGAGGCCTGGTACGGGCGCGCGCCGTCGGTGAGCCACCTCAAGGTCTTCGGCTGCGTCGCCTACGTCAAGGACTTGGGCCAGCTGCGCAAGCTCGACGACCGCGGGAAGCCAGGCGTCTTCATCGGCTACGCAGAAGGGGCAAAAGCTTACCGGATCCTTGATCCGGCCACGCAATGGGTCAAGGTAAGCCGTGACGTGATCTTTGATGAAGGTCGCGGCTGGGATTGGTCCACTCCGGGCGCAGGATGCTCAGCAGCGGCAGGGAGCGAGTTCACCGTCGAGCTCTGGACGCCGGGAGATCAAGGAGGGGCTCCTGAAGATTCCTCGCCGGCAAGTCAAGCTCCGGGGGAGTTCGAGCAGAGAGAGCCAACTCCAATTGGGCCCTCTGCTCGGACACCGTCGCCATCACCAACGGCGCCACCACGCCCTGCTTCCCCTGCGCCACCATCGTCGGGCTCTGCTTCGTCTTCGACACCGGCGGCTTCACCAGGTCCAGCTGAGGACGGTGGCCGCGTGGAGTTCGCCACTCCGCTTGAAGAGGATGAGGACCGCCTCGACGCCTTCCACGACGACGATGAGCCACTACGATATCGCACGGTGGGCAACATCTTGGGCGACGCGCCTACACCAGAGCCTCCCCCGCGCCTCTTCGCCGAGCTCCACCTGACGCACGCCGGAGAACCAGCCAGCTACGCTGAGGCCAAGGAAGACCCTGCCTGGCGAGCGGCAATGGAGCAGGAGCTTGCGTCGGTGGAACAGAACTCCACCTGGGAGCTGGTCAATCTCCCTGCCGGTCATCGTCCCATTTCTCTGAAGTGGGTGTTCAAGCTCAAGAAGAACGAGCTGGGCGCGGTGATCAAGCACAAGGCCAGGCTTGTGGCGCGCGGCTTCGTCCAGCAAGAAGGGATCGACTTCGACGATGCGTTTGCTCCAGTGGCACGCATGGAGTCTGTTCGGGTCCTCCTCGCGCTGGCGGCTCAAGAAGGGTGGCGTGTCCACCACATGGACATCAAGTCCGCCTTCCTCAATGGCGACCTCAAGGAGGAGGTGTACGTGAAGCAGCCGCCAGGCTACACCGTTGCCGGAGAAGAAGGGAAGGTCTACAGGCTGCACAAGGCTCTCTACGGCCTGCGGCAAGCTCCGCGCGCGTGGAACGCAAAGCTGGACGGCACCTTGAAGGCCATGGGCTTCCAGCAGAGCGCCCACGAAGCGGCGATGTACAGGCGGGGCAGTGGGCGCACTGTCCTGCTTGTCGGCGTCTACGTCGACGACTTGATCATCACCGGCGCCGAAGAAGGTGAAGTAGAGGCGTTCAAGGCTCAGATGAAGAAGACCTTCGATATGAGCGACCTCGGCGCACTCAGCTTCTACCTCGGCGTCGAGGTGCACCAGGATGCCACCGGGATCACTCTGAGGCAAACTCACTATGCCAAGAGGATTCTTGAGTTGGGGGGCATGGATGGCTGCAATCCTGCCAACACTCCGATGGAGGAGCGCCTTCGACTGAGCAAGAACAGCACAGCTGCTCCGGTCGACCCCACTCACTACCGGCGCCTCATTGGAAGCCTGCGCTACCTGGTGCACACTCGCCCTGATCTGGCTTACGCCGTCGGCTATGTGAGTCGGTTCATGGAGCGGCCAACCGTTGAGCATCAAGGGGCAGTCAAGCGAATCATGCGCTATCTCGCTGGTACACTTGATTTCGGCCTCCACTACACCAAGGCTCCAGGAGGCACTCGCTTCATCGGCTACACCGACAGTGATCTTGCCGGCGACGTTGATACGAGCAAGAGTACGAGTGGATCACTCTTCTTCCTCGGCAGTTGCCTGGTCAATTGGCATTCCATCAAGCAGAAGGTGGTGGCTCTCTCAAGCTGCGAAGCTGAATACATTGCTGCTTCCACTGCTGCTACTCAAGCGTTGTGGCTGTCACGACTGCTGGCTGAGCTCCTTGGCAGAGGTGTCGAGGTGGTGGAACTGAAGATGGACAGCAAATCAGCACTTGCTCTGGCCAAGAATCCAGTCTTCCATGAGAAGAGCAAGCACATCAGGATCAAGTATCATTTCCGTAGAAGCTGCCTGGAAGATGGAACCATCAAAGCTGAGCATGTGTCTACTACTGATCAGCTCGCTGACATTCTGACCAAATCTCTGGGCAAGGCTAAATTCCAGGAGATGAGGGGAAGAATTGGCTTGAGGCAGATCATCCCCAAGGCACACAAGGCTAAGGGGGAGAATTGACAGGGTTAGCCTAGTGTTAGCCTAGTTATCTTTACTTGTTGTAATTTACTTTGCTGTAATTGTTAATTACCTAAAAGGTTCCTTGGCAGCCAAGTTGAATATGGTGCCTTGGCAACCAAGTCGCTGGTGGACAGCATCTGTAGTTTGTTAGAAGCTGTCAGGGTATGTTGGGGTGCTGTCTGCCCTCTAGGCTTTATATGCAGCAGCCCCCTCACCCTTGTATCTGTGTAGTTCTGGTTTTGCAATTCAATACAATCCAAGCGGCCTCTCTTGGCCAAGCTGCCCTCTGGCAGTTCATTCCTATTCATTCCTATGTTTGCAATCCAGTTCTTGCCAACAGAAGGGTCAGGAGGGCCAGCAACCGGGGAAGCCGGTGCCACTGCAGCTCCAGAGGTGGAGGAGCCACCAAGTCCAGCGACAGCTGGAACGCCAGTCCACTCCCCGGCGGCTGTGGTGGGATCCCCTGCCACGCCGGGGCTGGCAACGCCAGCGGCCGGAGAAGTCGAATTCACCACACCACCAAGTGACTACACCGAGTTCGTGGATGCTTACCACGACGGCGAGGAGGTCCGTTTTCGCCGGATCGAGGGCATCATCGGGGAAGCAGAGGTGCCTGGGGTCGCAGCACGGCTGCTCGACGACAACCCCGAGCTTCTGCTGATGAGCGCAGAAGAGCCCACATCCTTTGCCGTGGCGGAACGCGACCCAAATTGGCGGCGTGCCATGCTGGAGGAGCTGCGGTCCATCGAAGACAACCACACCTGGGAGCTGGTTGATCCGCCGGCGGGATGCCGGCCGATTGGCCTCAAGTGGGTGTACAAGGTCAAGAAGGACGAGCACGGCGCGATTGTCAAACACAAGGCGCGGCTGGTGGCCCGTGGCTTTGTGCAGCGCGAAGGCATCGACTTCGAGGAGGTGTTTGCGCCGGTGGCGCGCATGGAGTCGGTGAGATTGCTGCTGGCACTCGCAGCGGCCAAGGATTGGGGCGTCCACCACCTCGACGTCAAGTCGGCCTTCCTGAACGGCGAGCTGGCGGAAGAGGTTTACGTCAAGCAGGCGCCAGGCTTTCAGGTGAAGGGGGAAGAGCGCAAGGTGCTCCGGCTGCAGAAGGCTCTGTATGGCCTGCGGCAGGCCCCGCGGGCATGGAATGCCAAGCTCGACGCCACCATGGCGGAGCTCGGCTTCGCACGGTGCGCCACGGAGCACGCCCTGTACACACGACGACGGGGGAAGGAGGAGCTCATCGTCGGTGTGTACGTGGACGATCTGATCGTCACTGGTGCGCGGGAGGAAGACATCGCCAAATTCAAGGCGGAGATGGCGGCCCGATTCAAGATGAGCGATTTGGGCACGCTCTCGTACTACCTCGACATCGAGGTGAAGCAGGGGAAGGACGCGGTCATGCTGGGGCAGCGCGCCTACGCGCTGAAGCTGCTGGAGCGGGCCGGAATGGGCGACTGCAGGGCTGCAGCAACACCGATGGAGGAGCGGATCAAGCTCTCCAAACAAAGTGTGGCGAAGAAGGTTGATGCCACACGATACCGAAGCATCGTCGGTGGGCTGCGTTGGCTCACTCATACCCGGCCGGACATCGTGTTCGCGGTCGGGTATGTGAGCAGATTCATGGAGGATCCAAGGGAGGACCACTGGGCGGCGGTCAAGCGACTACTGCGGTATATCCAGGGGTCTTTGGACCTCGGTGTCGTCTTCCCCAAGCACGGCGATCTTCGGCTGAAGGTGTTCAGCGAAGCGCCGCCCAGGGCTAAGGGCGGCGAGCCAGGGCTCACCGTGTTTAGTGATGCAGACATGGCGGGCGATGTGGATGGGCGGAAAAGCACCTCCGGGGTGTTCATCTTCCTCGGAGTAGCGCCGGTGGCCTGGCAATCACCGAAGCAGAAGACAGTGGCACTGTCAACCTGCGAGGCAGAGTATGTGGCTGCTGCTACGGCGGCATGTCAGGCGGTTTGGTTGCGGCGGCTGCTGAAGGAGCTCACTGGGAAGGAGTCTCAGCCGCCGGCTTTGCTGGTGGACAATCAGCCGGCCATTGCTCTTGCCAAGAACCCGGTGCTCCATGACCGGAGCAAACACATCGACGTCAAGTTCCATTTCCTCAGGGATTGCGTCGATGGAGGACAGATCATCATCGAGTTTGTCGACACCGGCAGGCAACTCGCTGACATTCTCACCAAGTCCCTCGGACGCCTCAGGTTTGTTGAGCTGAGGAAGATGATTGGCATGGATGAGGTCAAGGCTTAGCAGCAGGATTAGGGGAAGAAATGTAAGACGTAATCTGCAGCTAAACCTTTCTTGCTCTGTTAATGATCATAGGCAGGCAATAGGTCAGCTCTTGGTCATATAGGAGTATGGCAATAGGCCACTCTAGTACAGTAGTTGGTAGAACCATACATCAGCCATACTTGGTAGGAGGATGATGTATGCAGTGTACTAGGAGTAGTTGGGGCTGTACTCAGCCATGCCTTGTGTACCTTATAGTTGGTACAAGGCTTGTATATATACACCATGTATGCAATGAAGGAAAGGCAGTTCAAGTGCCACATATTTCCTGGGTTCAAGTTTCAGCCAAGACTGAAACTGTGTGAGTGTGTGTGTGCCTGACCTCGGCTCATCTTCTACCTTGGGTCAGGGAAGAGGAAGAGGGAAGGTGAGCAGGGTCTGCTTACCTGGTGCTTGTGTGCAGGTGCCAACACTGACCACTTAGCTCCAAATCCCTAAATAACTTACAAGTGCCAGCTGCCGTACATTTACATGTTGACAACCCTCTAGCAAAAAGATTGTTAACATGTTCCATCGCCAATTCGAACAGCAGTGCATGGAGGTTAACAAGTGATGACATGGGGCGTAAGTGATCCAAGCAACAGTGTGGTAGGATCCAGAAATGGCGGGCGGATGAGGATGCTAGAGAGAGGTGCAGCAATGTGGGATCCTCATACTAGCACTAATTATTAGCTTGTAAGGAATGAAATGGCCGATGAATCAACTCATTCTATTCCGAAAAAAAAACAAAAAACTAAGGAGTGAGATGATGATTCATTCCACAAACCAAACATCCCCTTAAAGTAGCAATGAATCAAAACATTACAGAAGGAATAGATAAAGAAAGGGACCTGCTATAACTTGTGAGATGGGTTAGCCAGCTTGTAGAATTTTACAGCACCCTATAGGCAGGAACCACAATTCGGTCTCGCAACACCTTGATGGCTTGATGTATGGCGACATGTACAAGTTAAAGGTCTCGTTGACTTTGAATGGATAAACTTATTAAGATGGGGTCTGTGAGTATTTACTAGTGGCTAGTGCCACGGAGTTATATATAGGAAATACAAAGATAGAGGAGGGGCCATGGCCCCCTTTGGCCTAGCTTGCTCCGGCCCCGGGCTGTAGGCAATTGAGACTCTTGAGTCTTGATTAACCTTTCGTGAATTGCGGTCACTATCATCCACTGCTATAATAGTGACACAGTAATTGGAAGTCAAGTATCAAGACTTCCAAGTTCCAAGTCAAGCAAGAAGATATGTACACACCGAGGAAGATGGAATCGAAGATTAAATCCAATGGGAATTGGGGGTGAAAGTCCGCGCGTGGATAACAACATCAAATTTTCAAAGCTGCTGCCGTTGACGTGTGGTTCATTCTTTGGTCGGAGTGTGGAAAAGATCGCACAATGACTTACTCGATTTCACACAAATTATATACAAGTAAACAAGAAAAATGCAGCGTAGCTGGAAACTTCAAGCTGCACGCGTGGAACAATGCCGAACCCAGCTCATAGTCCCTCGACAGCAGCAGAACGCCAGAACTTAGATTCGAGTCTGAAATCGAGGCTAGTGGTGTCGGACCGTACGTACCTCGTGTATCCCTCCTGGATGCTCCTAATTAACCTGTACGCGGCGGCGGCGCACTCCATGAACCTTCTCGAGCGCGGCTCCCTTCATCCTCGTCCACCACCTCCACCTCCACGAGCGGTTCGGAGAAAGCCTCCACGGGACCATCCGGAGACTCATCGAGAGTGTACGAGGAGGAGGAGGATGCTGTGGGCGCCGAGAGAGCAAGGGGGCGGTCTTCCTCGCCGTCGCCGGAATCTTGGCCGCCGCAGGGAGCCAGGGACGGTGACGGTGGATTCATGGGCTGACGACCCAGAGCAGCACGGAAGGTGGGCCCGTTGGGCCTAACAATTTCGCTGACTAAGCCCAACGAGGGGAGTGTGGACACATCCTACTTTAGCAGGCCGGTTGAGCTTGCATCAGTCTTTTTTTTTCTTTTTCGATAAAATTCATTAGAATCTAGGAACATCGTACATGCAGGAGATCAAAAGGGCTCCAAAATACATGAGAAAAGGCCTGTCTAATGGGACATTGCACAACATGAGAGAAGTGGGTCCAAGAGAAACTAGGGAAGCTCTCGAATTATCTTTCTTAGACTGAGATCATGCTAAGATTACCGATGAAAACAATATAAATATTTTCTGACCGCATTCGAGATTGAATCCGTTCTGTCCGTATTCGAGTTCAGATTCAACATCCGAATCGTATCCTTATCTGAATACTTAAATCACATATTTATAATGTCAGCATCCAATCATATCGTATACGACATGACTGACACTATCTATATTTGAATCTGATTCTAACCAAAAATATAAAAATAAATGTAATATTAATGATATCCGTTCGTATCCGATCCACTTTTTATCCCTAACTAAGGTGTGTCCTTATAAATGAACTCTCAAATCTAAGTACATTGCAAAACGTCAGAATATCTTATCAACCATCTGTTTTTTTAGAATTACACAGAGATGCCAACAACCTGTAAGCACACTCATCCTTACATTTACGCAAACCTTACCCCTATGAGCACCTTCGAATGACTTAACAAATAGATCTCGAGATTCACGAAGTCAACCACGGATATCTGGACGTCGTCTACCACTGATAGCGTCAAATCTTGGAATAAATCTAAAAAATATAAGCACCCAAGTCAAGAACTCGAACTCGGGTGGTGCAGGTTTAATAAAGAAAACCCAACCAACTGATCTATGATCAGTTCGCTACAAACAATCTGCTGATCTGGCCCCATTTCGCCACAAGAGACACTAAGGGGGTGTTTGGGACTGCTCTGCTCCACGTTTTTCAGCTTCGCTCCATGTTTTTTAGCCAAACAGTTTCAGCTCCACGCACTCAGTTTGAGAAAAAAAGGTGGAGTTGTGAGAGCACCTAAAGAGGTACTCCATAAACTTCAGTTTTTTTTGGAGCTGCTCTACAGTGAAGTTTGTGGAGCAGTTCCAAACACCCCCTAAAGCCCAGTGGAGAAACAAGACCACGTCAACATGAGGATGCTGGGTTTACATGTACACCATATGGAGGAGCGTGAGGTGGAGCACAACTGTATAAGGTAAATTAGACATCTATATCTGTATGCTACAAGATAGTATTGGTCGTGGTCAAGGGTCGAACTTTATACATATGAACATTTTACTCCCGGATTTTATATGTTGGTTTTGTGTTTTTTTATTACATCGAATTAAACCCGGCCGATTTCAATTTTCTTATCTGAAAGAGCAAAAGGAGCTGCAGAGTGAACTCGAATGAGTACCCATTTTGGTACTCATCACTAAGCGAAAACATCATATCATGAAAAAGAGTACAAAATTTACAAGTTGGATGCTGCTTTTGTTTAGCTGGTCCAAAAGGCCTTCGGTGGCAACTGCAAATCCGAAGTGTTGCTCTCCAACATTTCAAGGACTTTGCTCATGGATGGCCGATCTATAGGTCTTAACTGTATACACCACAAGCCAACAATGATCATCTTCCTCACAAGTTCTGTGGTGTCGCTTCCGATCTCAGAGATGGTGGCGCCACAGAACTGATCCAATTTGTCGTACAACCACCGGGGGAAATAATTGCTGCTAGTGTCTATGCCAACATCAATTTGTTTTCTTGCCCCGACCATCTCGAGAACCATCATACCATAACTATACACATCTGACTTGTTGCTCACTGCTCCATAGCTTCTGTTGAATACTTCAGGAGCTATGTAGCCTATCGTGCCTCTCATCCCGACCATGGAGATTTTGCTCTGTTTTTGTTGGCACAACTTTGCTAACCCAAAATCTGAGATCTTTGGGCAGAAGTTTTGATCTAGAAGAATATTTTGAGGTTTGATGTCAAAATGCACAATGCGGGTGTTGCAGCCATTGTGGAGATACTCCAACCCTCGTGCGATTCCGATAACAATCTCAAAAAGTTTATCCCAACATAGACTGTTGTCTCCTTCGGCAGACATACTTCCAAACGTATATCTCTCGAGCGAACCATTAGGCATGTACTCATAGATTAGAGCTCTTTTTCTCCCTTGCAGGCAGAACCCTAAGAGAGTAACAATGTTAACATGAGATGTTCTGCTGATGCTAGCCACCTCATTCATGAAGTCCTCGCCATCACCCTCAGTGTCCTTCAGTGTCTTGACAGCTATCTCACGGCCATCAGCCAGGTTGCCTCTGTAGACAGCTCCATATCCACCTTGGCCAAGCTTGTGAGCAAAAGATTTGGTCATTCTTCTCACATCTTGATAACTGTACCTTTTAGGGTGTGAAGTTTCTTGTTTTTGTAGGAAAGATTCAATCCTTGGAGCATTCCTTGACCACTTTTGCCATGGCAGCATGCCATAATATTTCTTGTACCAGAGGAAGAACAACAGAAGGATTACGCTTGCCCCCAGTAGGCCGGAGGTGCCAGCAATAGCACCTGTCAATGAACGGAAATAATGCATATAGCTTATGTTAGATAATATAGAGCAACTAAAAATATATCAAAGGTGCCTCTAAATGTTCAATGCCGAGATTTCACATTTCAGCAGTGTGATACTTTAGAGCTATGTTTGCCTAACATAGGTTGATATTTTAACATTTATTCGTTAAGATTCAAGGGGAACACTACTCTGATTTTAGTTTTTACTCTGGAAGGCTAAAGCGAGCCTGTACATTAATTCACTCGAATCAATATCCTAAAGGTTGGTTTACCGCCGGATCAATTTTTCTGCTTCATTCCTTCTAAACTATCGGAGTACTAGTATGTGTCTTACTCAACTCTATGCAGCTTGCACCATATCTCACACATTTATTCTCCTATGTGGCAATCTTGAAGATAGTACTATTACTAGCTATCTACTTGTTGTGGCTCGTACGTGGAAATCTTGTAGATAGCACTATCAACCAGTTGTGGGTTGCCCTTATATTTTAGGTAGGGTTTGGTTTAAGGGCAACACCGGAATGAAGTTTGGTTCAAGGACACTAGAGAGTCATCCATAGTAGTGATTGTTCCCTCACATTTGGGAACAACTCTATCTTTAGAAATCTGAGAGATATGCACTCGTCTTCAACCAACAACTTTTCTTCCATTTGTGCTCTTCCTTCCTCGCGCCATCGTACTCTTCTTCCACCCCCCGCGAATGCTTTGGTGAGGGCATAGTCTTAGTACCACCCCAAGCTTTGCCCTGGCGCAGTCAGGCGAGCTCTGCCTAGTCGCGTAGGTGGGCGAGAAAATTCGATCCCGATAGAGTCAAGCTTGAGCATACGAGCTCCACTCTGGCTAAGCATAACGGGTGGGTTTGTAGTCAGGTTTGGGCAGGGCTGCAGTGAACACGCTAGAAAGGTGGGCAGCAGACTGGGTGGCAGTGGATGAGCATAGTGACATACGGGCCCCTAGTGTCGGGGACGGTGGTGGACAAGGCCACCGGGTGTGGTGGCAGAAGGGGTGGCTAGGGTTGAGGGCAGTGGTAGAGTTGACCGGGTCGATATGGAGAAGAAGGGAAGAAGTCAGTGAGAAGATGATACGTTGGTTCCATATGTCAGATGCCTAATGGATCTTAAACGGTGATGAGTTGTCTCTGCCTCTGTGTCTCCTCTACCAAACACAGAACATAGATGACTCGTATGACTACGGTTTATGAGAGAGAAGATGTATATCTTACTTATTATGATGACTTTCTTGGTTTTGCTTGGACCATTGCTCGGTGCGATTATTCCATTATAGTAGCCATCTGGATTGGATACATATATAGAAACAAAACAGTGAGTTGATAATTGCTCGCACTTGCACCCCTTGTTAAGATCGACGCTCTTCTTTCATTGTAGCAAATCCAAACAAATTTGAAGAACCCAATCCAAAGTCACAACAAAAGTAGAGGCTCAAATAAAACACCTCCGTAAGTTCCTAGCTGCATGTAGGCCTAGAATAATTTGCAACGGAAGGATCGAAAATCAATCTATATACTTCAATAAAATTAATCTACATGCTTTAATAAAAATAATCCTCACTGGATGTTCAACCTCTAATGTAAAATGTCCACATCATTTCTCACTAAGTGTTGCCACTAGCTTACAAATTCATTCAAGTTATCCATATCATCCCTTATTAAGGGCACTAATTATATTGTCATCTAAGTATTTTAGTTGATGTGACAAGGTAGTTATTAAAAAGGGAAAAAAATCATAAAAAACGGGACTAAGTTAGAAATCATGTCTACACGAAAACCAAAACATAAAGAGATGTGATTGGTAGAGAATGGAGAGAGAATATATGTGATTAGATAAAAAGTTGTTTTCTAGAAACTAACCATTAGAACCATGGTTTATATATGTAGTGTCTATAAAAATTAATAGGTATAGATATAGTTTCTAGCATTGAGACTGTCCTAATTAAAAAAAATTATCTACATTATCTCTGTTATGTGCAATACTTTTAATCTTTAATCTATCAAGCACAATTCATCTATTTTCTCTATCGTGTAATACAGTGTGTTCTATGAATTTTAAGACAATTTAAGAGAACACTTAAATGACACATGTACTCACAAATTATTCTAATAATTATAGAGTTTGTCCTCAAATCGTGGTTTCCTTTTTAATAAACCTTGCCAATTTGAAACATAGTCATTATATAGAATGCATTGTATATTTTAATACAAATTTTAAAAGTCACAATGCACTCTATTTCAGAATGGAGGGAGTATGTGTATATTTGTTTATCATCCCATACTTCTATAATGTGATCTGCTACTATTGGCTTTTAATCTTCAATCTATCCTTCTAAGAAAGTTATAGTACTCTAGAATAATTTAGATATACTCCTGCCAACACTGTCATTAATTATCTTCTAACTAAAACCAAACCAAAATTCATAAGAAAACACAAATAGATGTCACCTTTGAGAGGGATATAGACGACCTCTCCTTCCTTGACGCTGTCCGCACGGGGGTTATACCTCCTGAACAGGTCTAGCTCTGCCGGAGACGACAGTCCATGGCTCGCCGCGACGGAGTTTGGCGTCTCCCCGTCACCCAGCGGGTAGGTAAGCAAGAACCTGTAGTCCGGCGCCGACACGTCGGCGTTGGCGCAGGAGCAGGTGACGGTGACGTTCACCACCGTGCCGGCGTCGAGAACGCCGTTGAAGTCGTTGTCGCTGCTGGGGGCGGGCTGCAGCAAGGTGGCCGTGGTGAGGTTGTGGAACTCGGCCGCGACGCTGGCGTAGGTTTCTCCTTGCGAGACCACGTAGGGGAAGGATCCGGCGAGGTAGGTGGAGAAGGGCGCGAATGGGAGCGTCAGGCAGCCGCACCGGAAGTAGACGTTGATGCGACTGCCGACTTGTATGAAATCGAGGCTGGTGTAGCCTGTGTTGTAGGGCGCGAGGGTGTGGTAGTCGTCGATGCCGAAGAGGCTCGATATGTAGGTCAGGTTCTGGTTCCGGGAGATGTAGTATGAGCCCAACGCGAGGTCGCAGCCCATACCGACGCTGCAGTCGGCTCCGGCGGCCGCCGTCTGCGGTGCCGCGGCGGCGAGGAGGAGGAGGAGGAGACATATGATAAGAGACTGTGGCATACTGCTCCGGTGTGGATTGATTGAAAGATGGTCAACCACGCCGTAGGTGAAGAAGAAAGCGGCCGGAGAGCTGAGAGAAGCTGCAGCAGCTGGGATTTGGCAGAGATAAGATAAGAAGAACTCAAAGCACATGGGAAAACAGTGATTGGGGAATTCTAAAAAACAGTGATTGGGAAAACTCGCCGGATCATGGGTCTCTTAGATCTAGCAAGAAGAAGACGAGTTGTCCACGAGTCTACGATCGGGAAAACACTCGCCGGATCATAGATGCATGGGTCATGGCGGCGCCGTGTCTGGTCTGATTGGGAAAATGTAGCTAGTCGATCGTGTGGTTCCTTATTATTATATTAGCCAACTACACAAATTCTTGACAGTCAAAAACGAGACGAGGACGGTGCCTTCATCTTCGTTCAAACTCGGCGGCTAGCTAGCCTACATCTAGTTCCATTCTATATATAATATATTTACTTGTCAGTTCTTGGTATCAATCACATTCACTCGTCAAAAAGCAATTTTACTTTCGGGAGCCTTAGAGTATGGGCCTTGACTTGGAACGGTTCTACACTGTCGTCACTGATCAAGTAGGTGAAACAAAGCTCTCAGTGGTTGACGACTCTATCATGTTGTTAGATTTAATATGGGCTTGACCCATATTTTAGTTAATTAAATCAACTAAATTCTAGGCTCATATTATATGTTACTCCCTCCGTATAGGATTTAGAAGTCGTTTAGGACAGCGACGCGGTCTCCAAAACACAATTTTAGCCTCTTATTTTTATAAAAATATTTTAAAAAATAATATATGTATACTTTTATGAAAGTATTTTCAAGACAAGTCTCTTCATATAATTTCCACATTTGCAAACTCAACAATCTAAAAGTTATTAATGATTTATATTTGACCTAAACCTTATCCAAAACGACTTCTAAATCCGATATGGTGGGAGTACTTCGCATGAATTGCTTTTATCACTCAAGCCAATTATGGGCAGAAGTTACTAGTTCTAAGTGTGAGTGGGAGTTAAAGGGTTACTATTCCTAAATGAGAGAGTTATTGCTCCTTATGTGAAGAGTTACGAGAGTAAATCTTTTTTTTTGTGAGCTGGGAGTAAATCTATAATACCCCATGAACAATTTATTCCGATAGAATCCCCTGTGCAAAATTTTTAGGATACATTGTAGTTACTCGAATGAGTAAGAGAAAAATGACTGCAAAGTCTTTTGGTGATAACTACATTGTGTACCTTGTGGATGACACACGAAAAACTACTGAAGAGGCATATTCCTCTTTTGATGTTGACTTTTGGAAGAAAGCAGTATGAAATGAGATGGATCTAATGGAACTTGGGAAATCATTAAACATCCTTATGGGTGTAAAGCTATAAGTGCAAATGGGTGTTCAAGAAAAAGTTTAGGCCTGATGGTACAATTGAGAGGTACAAGACAAGGCTTGTGGCCAAGGGTTATATCCAGAAAGAAGGTGAAGATCTCTTCTATACTTATTTACCTGTTGCTCGATTCACTACAATTCAAGTGTTACTTTCCTAGCCAGCCTCACATGGTAAAAAAAAAGCCTCACATGGTCTTCTCATTATCAAATGGACGTTAGTACAACTTTTCTAAATGGAGAGTTAGAGGAGGAGATCTATATAGATCAGCTAGATGGATTTATAGTAAATGGTCAAGAAGGCATGGTGTGTAAATTATTGAAGTCCTTATATGGCCTGAAACAAGCTTCTAAGCAATAGCAGGTTCGATAGAATTTTGACATCTACCGACTTTGTTGTGAATGAAGCTAATAAATATGTGTAAAAATATGTGTACTATCAGTATGGTGAGGGAGAAGATGTGATCTTGTGTTTATATGTTGATGACATACTGACCTTTGGAACTAGCCTTGATGTGATTAATGAGGTTAAAGAATTTTTATCTAATAATTTCAAGATGAAAGATTTGGGAGAGGCTGATGATATTCTTAATATCAAGCTGGTAAGAGAAGGCAATGGTGGGGTTACACTTCTACAATCCCACTATATGGAAAAGGTTCTAAGTCTCTTTGGGTCTAGTGACTATCAACCTACTCCTATGCCTTGTGACCCTAGTGTGCTATTGAGGAAAAATCAAATGATAGCAAGAGGTCAATTGAGGTACTCTCAAATTATAGGTGCAATAATGTATCTAGCTAGCGCTATAAGGTCTGATATCTCATTTGCTGTGAGCAAACTAAGCCGGTTTTTATCTAATCCATGAGATAATCATTGGTGTGCTCTTAAGAGAGTAATGTGCTACCTGAAAGGTACTATGACTCTATGAGCTATGGTATTCACTATACTGGGTACCCAAATGTACTAGAGGGTTATTATAATGAGAACTGGATATTTGATGCTGATGAGGTTCATGTCACGAGTGGATATGTTTTTCTGCTTGGAGGTGGTGCTGTTTTATAGAAGTCTTGCAAGGAGATCATCTTAACAAGGTCAACCATGTAAGTAGAACTCATAGCATGAGACAACACAGCCATTGTTGCACTTGAAGAAAACCTAAATCACATGACAAGTCACAGTTTGGAGAGATGGTCTTGATATCCTCACAGTAAAATGGGCTGTCACCCTTTCATCATTGTAAATGAGCTGAGCCAAGGTGGTCTTCCCCATCTCTCTGATACCAAAAACTGGCAAGACAGAAACATTGCCGCTGAAGTTTGTAGCCTTAGCAAGTAGGGCACTGCGGTTGTCACCTTTATGTCGCTTGGCTGATTTGGGTGCAGATGCATCGACGCCTAGGGCTGTGCTCTTTCCTTAGAACCCTGAGTGTGTGATCATTTGTCTGACCACCTAGTTAATATTGTCTTCATGGTCAATGGTTGCAGTCACACCTAGCATCTCCATCAGCTGATCCTGTTCTATGTCACGATGACCATACACTTGATAAGTTGTGATGATTTCAGTTGTTTGTTGGCATGTTCTACAAAGGCTCAACACGATCAAGACCCATGGAAGCTAGATAGCTCTTTCTCAACTAGAGCCAGATATAACCTTATGGAGCTTGTCTTGGGTGTCCTTTATCCTTTGAATTCTAATGGCAAAAATTATAGTGTTGTTCTTGACAGCTGATATGATTTGACCTGCCCTGCTCCTGCCGGCGTCCTCAAACTTGTGCCGCATCTCCCTGTCTTGGTACTCACGGAGAAGGTCCTCGGCATCATAGGTGACGTACTTGAGCTTCACGAGAAGAGTGTCTAGCTCCATGTTCTTGAACATGCCCCACTCGCTACGTCTGATGAGCGAGCGAGCAGACAGCAACATGTGTTAGCTAAATTGATAGCACAATGTAATCTTTGTTTCTGTTAGGATCTTGTATTCAGTTAGTGAGAGGAAGGATGTGATTGGTGGCGTGCTAGATCACGATCCAACTTGAGTCGGTCATGCTAGCGTCATAGCGAGTATCGTGCACGTGGCATGCACTGCGGAGAAACAGCGCGCGCACGATATGCGGTATGACACGTTTAGGGCTTGGGTGATAAGCCAGGCATGTATCGCATTTTGTATATAAAGAGCATCAATAAAGGACCCAAGAGTTGTGACATCGGGCAGCACCAAAACCCTATTTATCTTGTGTGTTGTTCTTTCATCTACAGTACCTCGCCGCGGTCACCACCATGATCTCGCCGCTGCGTTCGCTTGTGTGCAGAGCATCGTCTGCCCCAACAACTGGTATCAGAGCGATTGGAGTAGTTCTTGGTGGTGCGGAGGAGGAGTAGAGGAAGAGTGGTGATCAATTCATCGCTGACGAGAAGAGGAGGCAACCGGAGTCGACACAAGATGAGTACGTCGCCGTCAACATCCGGCGAGAAGGAGAAAGACACCATGGAGCGCGCGTTCAACCAGGCTGCAAGTAATCTGGTCTGGCCTATGTTGACTCGCACAAATTATCAAGGTTGGGCTTCCCATGTGTAGTGCAATCTAGAGGGTATGTTCCTCTAGGATGCCATTGAAGATGAGAAGGTCGAGCGCCACAAGGATAGGCTTGCCCTTGGAGCTATGCTTCGAGGAGTCCCTGCTGAGATGCATTCTATGCTCTTGAAGAAGAAGATAGTTAAGGAGGCTTGGGAATCACTGAAGACGATGTGCCTTGGCACAGATCAGGTGAAAGAGGTCAATGCCCAGAAGCTGCTTTCTGAGTTCGAGTAGATCACCTTCAAGTGTGGTGAAATGATCGACGACTTCGCCATCAGAATACAATACAGAAGTCACCACTGATCTGGAGGTGTTGGGAGAGAAGATCGATGATCAATGTGTCGTGAAGAAATTCCTCTGTGTGGTGCCGGCACGCTACAATCAAGTAGCAGTCACCATGAGATGTTCTGTAATCTGAAAACACTCATGATTGAGGAGCTAGTCGGCCGGCTTAGAGCGACTGAAGATCGATTCGAGGCCTCAACGGAGCAAGTCACGGAGAAGACTGCAAAGCTTCTCTTGACTAAGGAAGAATGAATGGCGAGGAACAAAAGTGGTATGGTGCAGGAGTCGTCTTTGATGTCAAGTCAGAAAGGCAGTGGCACAAGCTATGTCTAGAAGGACAAGCCGGGGGCGCGTGGGGCGGTGATGCACGTGACACTAGGGTGAAGCTCACCTCAATGGGAACTCCGAGGAGAAGAGGAAGATGCAAGAAGTGTAAGATCTATGGGCACTATGCCAAAGAATGCAAGACAAATCTAAAGGAGGACAAGCAGAAAGTCGCTCATCATACGACGAGCAACCTTGAGACGGGAGCGCTCCTGGTGGCGCAGGTATGCACGATCATGCGAACTCCATCCTCAGGTGTGCAAGGAGTGTTCCTGAACTAGGAACGGGTATTCCCAGCTGGATACCATGATGGCGCATGGATTTTGGACACTGGGGCCACAAACCACATGACGGGCTGTCGAGAGGCATTGGCGAGCCTAGATGAGTCTGTGCATGGTGCGGTGCGTTTTGGAGATGGATCCACAGTGGAGATCCAGGCATCAGTTCGGTGGCCATTGCTAGGAGGAGCCGCAAACACCGAGTATTGACGCAGGTATATTTCATACCTTCTCTGAAATGCAACATAGTGAGTCTTGGGCAACTTGAAGAGGCAGGGTGTCGAGTTGAGATCGAGAAAGGCATAATGGAGGTGTTTGAACACCAACAGGCTACAAATCGGCAGCGTGCTGTTTTGATTCGAGCGGCAAGAAGCAATTCGCTTTATGTGTTAAAGGTGAAGCTAGCATCCTCTGTCTGTTTGTTAACTAAACTCGATGAAGCTGCATGGCTCTAGCACGCAAGATATGGGCATCTAAATTTCAGATTGTTGCATGATATTGGGTACAAGGATATGGTGGAAGGCTTGCCTCGGATCCGCGGGGTAGAGCAAGTATGTGATGGCTACACCCTCGGGAAGCAGCACCGAGCACCGTTCCCTCGTGCTACTAGATATTGAGCCTAGAAGGGACTTGAACTTGTCCACACTGATCTCTGTGGACAGATCTCTCCACCTACACCAGGAGGCAGATCATATTTTCTACTAGTGGTGGACGACTATAGCCGCTATATGTGGCTTGAACTACTGAAAACCAAAGATGAGGCATTTGTGATCTTCAAAAAGATCAAAGTGGCTGCAGAACTTGAATCAGGATGTCAGATGAAGGCATTCAGGACTAACTGTGGTGGAGAGTTCAGTTCAGGCATTTTCGTAACTTTTTGTAGAGAAAATGAGATTAAGCACAACACCACCACACCATATACACTGCCGTGGTGGAGCGTCGTAATCAGAGTGTTGTTGAGATGGCGCGGTGCTTATTAAAGTCCATGAATGTCCCTGGGAAATTCTAGGGCGAGGCTGTTGAAACAGCTGTGTACTTGCTAAATAGAGCCCTTATGAAGAGCCTAGACGGCAAAACGCCCTTTGAAGCATGGTTTGGCAGGAGGCCTGGAGTCAAGCACTTGCGTGTGTTCGGTTGTACAGCCTATGCAAAGAAGCTTGGGCCGGGTCTGACAAAGCTAGCTGACAGAGCAATTCCAGGAATATTTCTGGGATATGAGATAGGAGCTAAAGGATACAGAATCTATGATCCTAAGAAAGATCGGTTGATGGTGTTGAGGGATATAGTGTTTGATGAAAAGAAGGCATGGAATTGGGGGAAGAGAAATGATGGCGAAGAAGGAAGTGAGCAAGCAGGAGCGCCCTGCACGTTTGATATACAGTATGACGATATTGTTCCTGGTCCGACAATAGACCTTGAACCAGTACCGCCTACTGATCCGATTGGCGCAGGCGGCGATCCGGCTTCTCCAGCATCATCAATTCCATCCCATGGAGGCCTGGGTGATATAGAAACACCACCACACACACACCGGTCTCGGTAAGTACAGGATCATCAGGGATTGGTCATCCAGTTCAGTGGGCGACACCTCCAACAAATGGGTCGGTGCCTGGAATATGCCCATGCCGACTGACCAGATGCCATTCAGGGTGTCCATTGTCACGCTCCTCGGCTGGCAGCCTGTTCCTCCACGATCGACCCTAGCTAGACGTTGCAGCTCGAGGTGCCTTGTAGCGGTGACTGACAGGAGCTTCTGTAGAAGCCTCACGTCGATTGTTCACACGTGGAGGTGGTGTCTGTCCATTAGCTTAGCTTTCACCTTGCCAGTGGCAAGGATTACAGTGGATGGGATACAGAGAAAGTGTCGCGGGATATTTAATACCAGTGGGCATAGCACGGCTGGCCAGGGCAATCGGTTGTCCTGCTTCAGTTTCATGGACAAAAGGGAGAGTGAACACCAAAGATGATTGCTAGAAAAAAAAACACAGAGAAACTGGCAAGTTGGGCGCTTGTTTTTGTTTTGTTTTGGGGTTCTTCTGTCTTTGGTTCCAACGAAGAACGAACTTGAAGGAGCTTGCGAGGGAGGAATTATACTATATAACTAGGAGACTCTTGTGTCTTTGGTTCCACCGAACATGAAGGATGGAACTTTGCATCAGGCTGGACGGCGGAATTATTTTTATATCATGGACTTAATAGGCTTAAAAGATTCGTCTCGCAAATTACAGACAAACTGTATAGTTAGTTATTTTTTAATCTATATTTAATATTCTATACATGTGCCGCAAGATTCGATGTGACGGAGAATCTGAAAAATTTTGTAAAACTTTTTGAGAACTAAACAAGGCCTAAACGATAGAAATAGAATCCTAGGGCCGTGGACAAGGAAGCTATCTCAGGCCGCGGATGGCCGTCTCGCCCCGTCCGCCGCCTGCCGTGTTCCTCCCCGCCGGCCGCCGCCGACTGCCTGCAAGGGCTCTAGATTGACTCTGTGTAGGTTTAGGAGGACTGACGTGCTGGCGCGAGCTGCCTGTGAGCTGTGTGAGGTGATGGAATTAATGGGCCTGGCACTGGCAACTGGGAGCCGCTGTGTCTCATTGGGGCGCGATCAAGTCTAGCGAGCACAATGGGCCGATCAAGTCGTCCACCGACTGAGCAGAGCAGAATGCAGCAGGAGACGTCTTCTTCAGGTCGCCGTTGGCTGCACCAGGACAGGACAGGTGCACCAAGGATTTTGAAAGAGGCTAATGACTGAAGATGCACACAATTAACAGGATTTGATCTTCGATTCCACCTCCCTCAGCCTCGGTGTCAAGAAATGGACCTGTTGTCCTGCTTCTACTCTGAATGTCAACCACTGTTATAATTTCATAAAATCTGTAGCATATAGATTTCTGTTTTGCACTTTACTAGGCTATTAGCAGCAAGGAGCTTTGGGGAAGGAGGAGGTGCAAGAGAAGCAAAACGAGAATTGGCGAGGACAAATTCACAGTAGTTAGGAAATTCGGTTTACAATTCTCATGACCTTCAAATTCACCCTCTCCTCTCTTAAGTACGTACTCTCCTACTTGCGACAAGTTGGACTGGATACACGTGTGTTGGGCCTTGTGTACCACATATTGCGACAAGGCCTTAGTACGTACTCTCCTACTTGCGACAAGTTGGACTGGGTCGAACATCACACTCCATGGCTTCCTGTGCAGTGTTGTTCTCAACGTCACCTGTTGTCGGATGGTGAACAGTGGCATGGTGACATAGGCTTACATGCATATCACCTCTCAGTAGTTTTCAGATAGAAGTACTAACAATCTATTACACTGTGGATCATTAATAACTGGCCACATGTACGACTATCATGATATATACTGCTCCATTTTCAACTCGGCAAGCTACTACCAAGGCTACAATCTTTGAACAACACACTCCAACACCTGTTTCAATTAAAGCTAAATATAAAGGTTCCCTTACATTTTACGATGATAGTACAGACTTTATGTAAAGGTCTGCCAAATAATCTCTACCCGAGCACTTCACAAATGATGTAGCAGTACCATAAATGATGTTAAAGTACAGTGCTTATATATATGTGATGGCTAAGGAAAGAGGCTTAGGGATATATCTCAAAACTATGTACATATTGCACAATGCCTCAGTACCACATCATAGATCCATTAGCTTCGACGCTTGCATTTGGAAACATATACTCTCACCTTCCAATGGTGATCTACTGTGCAGAGCTCTTGCAGTTGCAATGAACCATCGGCTGACCCGATTCCATTCCACCACAATTGCAGCTGCAAATCCGACACCAAAGCCAAGCCTAATGAAGAGAAACAAGACCACATCAACATGGTGAGGTGACGACCTGTCCACAACTTGAGGACTTGGAGTGTATGGTGAAGCGCCACATGGCAGTTTGGACAGTGGTGGTCCGCATAATCCTGCATTCCCTCCAAATGAACTGCTATCAAATGTAGACAACTGACGTGATTGTGGTATCTTCCTCACCAAGTAGTTGTTTGACAAATTCAGGAGCTCAAGAAAGGTGAGATCAGTCAGCCCTTGCAGAATCTCTCCAGAGAGTTGGTTGCAGGAGAGGTCTAGTGACTCCAGATCAGTCATGCTGCCAAGTTGTGCTGGAATTTTCCCAGAAAAGGCATTGTGTGACAAGTTCAATACACGTAGTGATACATGTCTTCCAAATGATTCAGGAATATTACCTTCCAATCTATTGTTTGAGAAGTCAATTACTGTTACAGTAGTCAACATCCTCTCGAATGTCATAAAAATCCCCTTGTACATGAACCCAACAGAATATTGATACAATGGTTCATATGGATTTATGCTTTGAAAATCAATAGTTTCTCCAGAACTATTGGATTCTGCCATCATTGACTTGAACTGCTTCAACCATTGTGGCCTCAAAACACCAGAGAAGTTGTTCGAGGCAAGATCGATAATTTGCAAGCTAGGAAAAACTCCCCAGATTTGGTATCCCCAACAACAATATGACCACCTATGGTGCCATAGAATTGGTTTGATCTCAGGAGTAGTATAGAAAGCTTGGGAAGCCTCCTCAACCAAGCAGGAAAAGTATCAGTTATTCTGTTGCTTCCAATGTCCAGGACCTCCAAGTCACTGCAGTTAGAAAGTCCCCTGGGAAGCTGCCCTTCAATCTTGTTGCCATGTAAATCTATCGTCTTCAAAGCACAACTGGTTGGTTTTGGAGATCCTGGGAACAAGAGAGGCAGATATGAAAAAAGAATCAACAGGAGAAGGATTCAGGAAATAAAGGGAGAAAAGGTACCTCACGAATATTGTCGATGGACGCCATCGGAGCAGGGAGTCGCCGAATTGAAGAACTTGATGCGTGAGGTCGAGTTATGTGGAGGTTTGGCGAATTACGCAGGTTTCAAATTCTCGATTGGAATTTTTTGAAGGGAACCCCTAGTTTTTAAGGCCGGCAAACGGAGAAGACAGAGGAGGAAACAGAATATTCAATGTGTCCGTATTAGTTTTAAGTGGCAATTTTGGAATAAAATCAATTTTATCCCAAAATTAGGGGGCATGTGTTAATCCCAAATTTTGGCAAGTCAGGAAACTGCCCGTGGGTCTGCTTCGCGGAAGGAGGGACAACTGGATAAGTGTATCGACTAAATAAAGGCATGATGAAAATAGTCGATAGAAGGGATGCCGAGTCAAGACAAGACGTGGAAGAATATACACAAAAGGGAAAATGAGACCTTTTTTAAAAGGGAAAGTCAGAGTCCAGATTACCTTTTTGGAACAGTCGTGTTAGGACATGAGACTAGATTTCCAGGCTATAAATACTAGGAACCTGACCCTTGTAAGAATATACACAATCAAAATACAAACTCTTTTCGGCTTCGACCACCAACATTAGGAGTAGGAGTAATATTAGATCTCGACGAGACCTTTAACGAATCGAGCTGCATCGGTTGATTTCGACCATCGGTTTGCTTGTAAGTATTGTCATGGTTCATATTTAGTTTGTCATGGCTGCATCATCCGAACTCATGTCAAACTCGATTTTAAACTAATTATCGACTTGAATTGTATTTGTAAAGGCTGCATTGTTTCAATCTCTTATGAGTATCGGTTCAAATTAGTTACCGGCTCTATTAAATTGACAATTTAATAGATTTATTAAGTTGAATATTGTTCAAGAATTAATGTTTTATTTATCGTAACAATATTCTGCCCAATCAAGATTTGACGGATTAGCTTGAGAGTGAAATTGAAATACTTGTTGTAAACCCTAAATAAACATTAACTATAAAGCAAATATAAGATAGCTAACCTGTCGATCTTGATTGTTACATGTTGTGCGTTCGGAATATTTATTTTATTATGATTAATTTAGTATCAACAACTAAATCTAGTTATAACGAAGTAGATAGATTTTGTTCGTACCTCATGGACCCTGTATTGGCTAAATAGTCGATTCAGTTAAGCTCAAACGAATAGCGTGCATGCATGAACCCGATTGTGGCATTAAAAGAACTAGTAATCTGTGTTGAATTTATTGAAGCCCGCTGGACTTTAGACCAGGCGAATATAGATTTAATACAATTATGAAAGTAATTTATTAAGACCGCAGGCCTTTAGACCAGTTTTAATAAGTTGTCGTCTATTTAATGGCTAAAAGGGTATGTGCATAAGTTATCTCATGCACATATATAGCGTATCGGCTAAATAGCCGATCCGATTATCTTTACATATAGATGCGGCCGTTCGATGAGAATTTAAACATTTGATAACGAACATCATGATACATTATCAACACGAGTTGACCTTCTAGTTAATTTTCTTCGATTAACGGCTTCTTAAAGCCATATATCTCGGAACTGTCTGCCAATAACCGGCAGGTTCCATAGTTTGAATTTTGCATCTCTACGTTGTCAATTTCAGGTCAAATTGACTGGCACGTCTCGAAATCAAATCATCAAGCTTGTGCGTTTGTGGCTCAGGAGAGCCCCCCGAGATTGTTGACGTGAAAGACTAATTTTTGCATCAACACAAGGAGACAAGGTTCACGAGTTCACCAACGCCAATAGGTATCGGGCCACGCAAGCCCAGGTTACAAAAGTTTAGATGGGTTAGCAAAGTGAACTTCTCTAATCCAGTAGCTGGGATGTTGTCAGCCATATATACACCATCGCCGTCTTCCACTGGATCTCCAGAGAAATCGTTGAAGGTCAAGGTGGCGAAGGGATGTCAGGCTGAACCGCTGAAGACTGCAGGGTCCAAGCCATAACTGAACAAGCCACGATTGTGGAGGTCAAGGATGGTGACATTTCCAGACGATCGAGGCGTCACAGCCAATGCCTTCCCAGAGACAGCAGTCGGTGCCGTCTCGCCATGACGAAAGCGTGGTGGTGGAATAACCAAAGGAGATCGAATGACTTCTTGAACTGGAGGAGCGCCTTTGCTTGGTCCGGATGGCAAAGAAATGGGACGGGGAGGTGATCAGTGAGGTTACCACTACGAGGAGCATGGTGGGTGCTAGAGAGTACTGCTGTGTGGAGCTGAGCAAGAGCAAGACAGAGTAGAAAAACCCTGCCGATGGAAGCCACCATGCTGGTCTAATGCAAAGATGGAAGTCCGAGCTGACAAGGTTCTAGAGAGGCACATATATATACCTGCAGTGTGTGGCGGAACTATTGTGCAGCAGCTTGGTAGGAGTGAGTGCTATGAGAAATGTGTGACGGAACTGTTGTACCGGCCAAGCAATGAGCAAAAGTAAGATGCGGACACATACCAGCAATGCATTTAGCCAGCAACATCATTTCATTTCACAAAACATAATTGCTACCAGTTTCATTCACAACTACATAGTAGTGATCATGTAAGTGGAGGTCCAACTATCAAGAGCTACGATTAGGAACCAAGGAAGGTGGAGTTTAGGTACAAGTCCAGTTGGGAATTGGGCGCACACAGAGCAAATTTGACCAAACATACCTACAGTTTAGTTTTCTAACGCTATTAGAAATCCCAGGTTTTATGATATTTGCTTTCTTTTCTCCCTCTTAGAAATAAATAAATCAAACGGCATGTTTTATATACTTGTATATGATAGTCTCCTCATTTTTAATAAACGATGTTTTCATTTGGATTATTGGATATATATATATCACCCCCAAAATCAGTAGCATGTTTTGAAAAAATCAGGAAGCTAGGCCCAGGCAGGCTGATGGAAAATTAGGCATTTTCTGGGTTATATATATTCGGAATATTATAAATCTTTACATAGGAAATAAAGTCAAGATTCCAGTATTATTTTAAATAAAACGTGATATTTCTCATAAGCTAGCATATACGACATTAAATAGTTTTTTCGAAAGCGTGCTTAGCACATGCTTCGTTAAGGTTAGAGTTGGTCCAAACATCGTTGTGTGGTGAACAACGGCGAGTTGCCGAGGGCACCCACACAAACACACACTTACAAAGATCACCGGCTTGATGGTGGAGCTAAAATAGCGTACTAAGTAAAGAACCTATTTTGCGACTAGGGGAGAGTAATCAAACCCGTAGACTGGATGATTCTCTGGCTAAGGGTCGTGGAAGGCCGATTTAGCCACGAGCCGGTCACTGTGGCACGGAACAAAGGAGTCATTGATGCAACGGGCCTAGCAGGGACACCGTGCTACCTTGATCAACGGTTCCTGCAGTAGTAGCGTGAGGGAGTCGATGAAGCTCGTCACCGAAGGAGAGGCCACCCTGGACAATCCAGCAATAGCCGTAGGGTTCTGAAGCTGTGTGCACCTGCCATCACGGGGCCGTGGGCTGCCCCAGGATGGAGTAATGGCTGGTGGGCTGCTTCCCGTGCCTGCCTGGTGCAAAGGAGAGTTGGGTGCCATCGTGAATGCTACATCACGCGACGAAGGGTGTTCGGGCTCTGGAGCGGACAGATCTGCAACGATCGCTCGCTCAACAATAGAGCAGCGGGCTACGTTACCCTGGTACTTCTCTGAACTTGTGTATCGGTATCCGATACATATCAGATACGCCGATACACCAATATGCCACCGATACGGGTATCAGCGGAGTATTGGGAAAATATAGCAATAAAAATAAATAAATTAAATCCTGATACTTGGCCGATACTTGACCAATACTTGTTCGATACTTCGCAGCCTATAATGCCTCAATTGAAGTCCATCATCTCAGCAGCCCAGTTTGCTGACCCATTTGCACAACCCTCAAACCCTATAGTGACACATTCAGTAAGACAATCATCGAGCTAGGAGAGACAGCAGACGACAAGCGCCCGCCATTGCTTGCTCCTGCGACCGCCGACACCACCTGCCACTGACACCACCAACTCTTGTGAAGAAATAGGAGTACATATGGCATATGTTTTTTGTATCCTAATATTATTCTGCTAGAGTAAAAATTGTTCTGAGTAGGTGTATTCTAATTTTTTTTGTATATTTATATACTTGTTGTATCGGCGTATCCTTGTTTTTGGAAAATGTCGTATCACGGTATCGCCGTATCGGTATTGGCGTAAAAGTATCCCATATCGGTGCAACATAGGCAGCGGGACAGCAAGCCATAGCCATGGTCTTCAGGAGGATGAGTTGTGCTTAAGGGACACCAACATTGCCATGGCTTCGCTGGACTCCACAACATTAGCCCCCATGAATTCTAGCTCCAAGAAAAGTTTAGAAGCGGGCACTAGTTGTTGGGGCTACACCTCCCTCATGGAAGACAGCAGTAGTGACGTAGGCAGAGTCCCCGCACAGATTGTGGTTGTGGACTGCGGGGCAAAGGACCGACGATCGACCCCTGAAGGTATGGGGCACCTAATGTCACCCACAATGAGGCAAGGCACGTCCAGGGGGTCCGGCACCGCCCCATCACTAGTGCCGCCATTGCCGCACACAGGTGGAGCCAATGTCACTCGGCCAGAGGAGCAGGGCCTCCTAAACACCATGGTAGCAGAAGTTGACGAGATCCACCCTACGCGACCATAAAGACAAAGACTTGGGCACTCCCTTGGTTGGAAAGCGGCTTAGCACCTAGGCGAGCGGCTGTGCTTGCACTCCTTGGCCTAGTGCTTCATGCTATGACAGTGGAAGCAGCACGATGGGAAGGAGCAGATGGCCTTGATGTGGTCTCTGGCGAGGTAGTTGAAGCAGCGCCCTACAAGAGCCGATGGCACCGGGTGAGCTTCGGCAGCGCATGTCTACACTAGTGATGGTAGCTTTGGATGAGAGTGAAGCCGTCCTAGTCGACAAGAGTGGCCGCACAAGGAACATGTAGGCGGGGGAAAGAGGCTAACTTCGCGGCCTCCGAGCATCGGCAAATAGAGGCACCCACATTGCGCCGAGGGGGCGATTAGGGCTGCTGGGGAGCAGGGGGTCCGGTGTCTGCCATGAATCCGCGCACGGTGCAAGGACAACCCCGGCACCTGTGATGTCCCAGCCGAGGTTGGGCGGCAGTCTGCCCCCTATTCATCGCAGGCAGCGACAAATCCTCATTGAGCTCAGCAGAGAACTTGGTGATGACTCTACCCTGAGGCTCTCGAGAGGGCGAGCCATTAGGTCTATGTGAAGCCCCCGCCAAAATGCCAGTGCCAGATAAGCCCTAGACGAGCAGCAAGCCGGCCTCAACCGCTACCCGCAAGCGAGCGGACTTCACGGCCATAGCGAGAGGTGGCAACAATGACTCTTCTGAGACCCCTAGGAATAGCCCATGGAACAAGAGATGCGGAGCCAGGGATCTCAGATTTGTGGCTGGATGGGATGGGGTGGGCTGGAAAGGGAGATCGGCGTAGGGGAAGGTGGAGTGCCGTCGCTGTCGCCCGAAGGGTAAGACGGGTCGGGGGTGTGGCTCCAATGGTTGCATTCAGTGAAAGCCTGTCATTAAACATATTGGAATAAATACAATAAACCATAACCAAGAGTTAGAAAATGGTTTAAGAGGAACTAGTGTCGGAGGCACCAACTGCGTTGTTAGTCAGGTGACAGAACCTCATTGATTTAGTTGAGCTGCAGTGTAGCAACTCGATGCAGTTCAATGACATTCCACATGACGATGACTGAGTTGAATGTCTACACATGGTGTAACCGTAACTGGTGGAGGGAAGGAGCGATGTTGACAATGACATTGGTGAGTACTAGTTGAAGCAGTCGACAATGAATACCATGTTATACTGCACTTCCTAACTTGAATTGTAGGAGGGCTACAGTGAAGAATGCGGGGTGTATGCCTGGCGATCGGGGTGGAATACACTACAGTGCTGCACAATAGGGAGAGGAGAAAAAAGAACTAATTGACTACCTTATGATTGTGAAACCTAGGGGCTCCCCATGTACTAGTTCCATTTTGCAGGAGGGGTTGGTGCGTGCGCGTGCGTGCACGGGTGCGTGTATGTATGTATATGAAGAACTCTTACCTCCAACATCAATTAGCAATATAGTACTAATTGATGACACACTTTACACCTCTATTTATGGGTTTAAATGTTAAAGGCCTTTCAGAAACAAATGCAACAGACCGTTGAGATTTATTGAAATTTCTGCATATGGGCTTCGAAACACAGCTTCACTAATTCTAGAGAACGCAGAACGAACAGATGACGAGTTGACGATATGGATTCCAAAGTCACAGGAACATCAAGTTATTTATCTTGTCCACAACTCCACAGTTTAACACAACAAGCGTCATCTCACACAAGTTACGACATTCAGAGTATAACAGAACCAGCATCCTAACATTTAACGTTCAGTTAACCAACCACTCTTACTCTCCGACGATAAGGCTAATCAACACGGAGTACAGTGTAAACCAACGATAATAATCCTCAGGCATTGGCATCAGTGGCCACAGCAGCTTGAATTGGTTTAGTTTTGGAGGTCGAAGGACTCACTTCATCCCATCGCCAGATGGTGCCATCATCGCCAGCTCCAAGGATAGTACTAGACAAGTAAACCAACATCACATTGATATCCATCCATTGCAAAAACAGAAAAAAGGAAATAAGCAAGCACATTTTTTGTGAACAAAATAAGCAAGCACATTACGTGCAATGCATCAGCAGAGTGAGGTACCTTCCATCAACGGACACTGCAGTCTGCCTTATTGGTGATTTGCATTCCTTATTAGACAGCCTAAAAATGATGAAGTGTTTGCAGCCAGAAGCATAGGAGTTACTAGTTATGCAGAACCGATGCAAGAGGAGAAGAACAATTGAAACTGTTGCAGTAAAAATTACCGATCAATTAAGACAGGCGGGCAGGACTGTACTTCCCAAACATAGATCTCACCTTTACTGTTGCCTGTTTGAAGCAATCGATGGTTATTCAGAATCTTACTTTAAAAAATTGTTCCTTAAAATTTAACCAAACATATACTGAATTTATTTTGCACCAATGTTTTAAATAGCGAGATAAGACATTTAGTGGCAGCTTTGTCTAGGAGCTACAAAAGGCTATACAAGGATATAGCTGGAAGATATTTCATTTAGCGCTCCTATAGTAAACATAAAAAATATTTATTAAATGCACAAAAACATTTAACTAAAAAATTCCATGAACAAAAAATACTCAAAGATGTATATAGGCTCTAAAACAACATGTTTGGTCCATTACTTAACATTTATTAATAAATCGACATACTCCGGCTACAATAAACATTCATATCCTTTTAAAATTCAACAATCATCAATAGATAATTATTCAACAATCATCATTTTTTAACTAAAGAAGACAACACAGAAACATATGTTACAGTCATCTAGAGTAAGGAATGAATATTTGCCTCAGTCAGGATTAGTGATACTAAAAATATTTTCCAGCAAAGAGTGGTGTTTAGTGGGGCTATAGCGTCTAAGCTGCAATAGTGGCACAATTAGCGATGTCATAGCAGTAGACCCTATGAAAAAGCAATAGCGGGCTACGAAAACCGTATTTTCCACAAATAATTATTGGTCTGCAGAAAAAAGTTCTACGAAAAACATAGTTTCTTTAAGTATGAACATTGTGCTAACATAAAAGATCTTTGACAACTTGTGGTTGTGAAATTTACAAAGTAAAACTAATCTTACGTAAAGCTAGTGTCAGAACACAGTCCTTTCAGAAGATATTACCTACTGCCAACTGGTTGAAGTGAAAGTCACATGAAAATTTCATACACCATAATGTACACTGTGGCACAGGGTACTTCTGAAGAATATCAACGCTTCCCTATAACAAAGAACGAGAAAATTATATTCAGGTATAAATTTAGTTTGTGAGTTAGCTAGTGTTCAAAAACTGAAAACATCACTAGACAAGTTTCAAACTGTAGATAAGTATGATACTAAAAATAAGTACACAATTCGGGAGAAGTTAAAGTGCGTCACCTCCCCAGGCTTATTCTTATCTGGTTTTGGTTCCCAAAGCAAAATTTCATTCTCGACACTCTGCAAATCCATGTTATCACATATCAGATCCTTCCTATGCAAGAATCAATACTAGCACTGTGTAAGGAAATAGGTTGCGAACTAATCTGATTGAAAGTCAATAAAGTCTGTTGTACTAAACCAGCAAAAGAACAACGTTATTACTATAACAATATGTATCCATTTAACAAACGTGGTACCTTTGACAGGATTAAGTCACCAAGCCATCTTGTACAATCAACAAACTCAGAGTGTACTGCAGCACTCAAGACCTGAAAGGAAGAAACATGTAGGTTTGAATTGCATGAGAACTAAGCACCAACAGTTGTTTGCAAAAAGAAAGGATCCCAGGTGATTATAAACATACCGGAAACTGGATATGTCTTGTTGGAAACTTTGATGGATTGTCAGTCCATGAATATGATTTTTCAACATATACCCAAAATTCTGTGACAACATTGGCAAAAGTCTGTCACTAATATGCAACATACAACACTAAATGTAAACATGAAGCTACTTTGAAGTAGTTTCCAAACCTTTCATTGACCAAATTTTCACAGTATTGTCCATGCCACAACTTGCAAAAAGCCCAACATCAGTAGGGTGGAAGTCCTTCAGACAAAAGAATGTGCTTTGATTAGTACCTTTATGCCGCCCTAAGAGCATCTCCAAAGGCTTTGGCAAATTGACTTGGCATTTGTTGCTATTTGCAAACTCCCATAACAAAATGCAAAGGATAAAAATAGGTCATCTCCAAGGGAATTGGCATTTGGACTTGGCAAAGGATAAAAATAGAAGGTCTCCAGGCGCACGTGCTTTCCTCGCGCGTGACTTTGCTCGCGCGATCAGATTTGCAAAGTCGTCCACAGCTTGGCATTTTTGCCAAGTTTGCTCCCTCATTTGCCAAGTTGCCCAAATTGCAAACTCCAAATGCAAAACCGTTGGATACCTCTTTTGGAGTTTTTTTTGGCAAAATACTCAAATGCAAAACCCTTGGAGATGCTCTAATGTAATGGAAGTACAAAAACAGTAGCAGTAATTGTGGGATCTTATTTTATCCCTGATGTTATAAATCAAAATTTGGCCTACTCAATAGCAAATGGTAACATCAGAATCTCAATGAGTGTTATCTTCAGGGCAAGTAATATTTAAAACAATGTCCAGAAAAGATGCAATCAATACTTACAACACTCAACACGTCATGGCGATGGCCTCCAACTCCTGCAAAGATCAAGATGCAGACCCCTGTATGGACGTTCCATAGCCTAACAGATTCATCCTATAGAATAATGTCATATTAAACAGTGTCAAAACAAAAACAAAAATTCTACACCCAGCAAGTTATCTGCTAACCTTGCTGGCAGAAATGATGAGTGAATGCTTCGACGCATGAGTCCTTATCTCGTGTATTGAACCACCATGGCCAACTAAGCTCTAGAGAATGTCATAAATGGAAATTAAATATCCAGTGCATGTCCTGATTCACCATGTATTTTCTATCATGTAACAGACATACTAAAGTATTCAACTCCTAGAATATTGTGTGAGCAAGACCATTGCTTAACCAAGCAAATTCAGCTGATGTTCTAGAACAGAGAGCATAGATAAATTGGTTTTTCAAGTAAGATACTGAAATATTGATATATCAAGATGAACCTTCACTCAACTTTTCCATACAAGCACAGACTAAGTCAAGAGTAGTAAACCTTAGCTAACTTCTCGCCTGCACAATTGATGATCCGAATGATCTGATTGTTTCCTGCAGCCACCAACAGTGGTTTGCGATCAACTTTATTGATGGTCCAGCTTAGAGTATAGAATGACTCATCCTTCTGAGATAAATAGGCATCACGAGCATTAGACAAAGCATATTGTCAAATTAACATTAACAACCACAGGCATCAGGCATTGTCTTTCTCACATCCTCATCAACATAAGCTTGTAGAAGACCAAAACTACCATTCTCAAGGCACCGGTAAACTGTCACCTGCAAGATCAAGAAGCAAGGTAAGCGACTCCTCAAGATGAGTAGGTGAAAGTAGCATTATATTGTTTCATCATAAGGGAATTTACAGATTATACCCTATAAACTCTTTTCATCAAATGAATTAAAATACACAACAAATTCATGTTTCAGCAAAATAGATCACAATATATTAAAGATAATGGACCTCAAATTTCCAATAAAATGCAGCCAAAGTTCCTAGCTTTCAATCAAATTAAAAACAATACTATTCCATTCCCCCAAATACCCACCACCCTCACCAAAATGTGGAGTGACAAACATATTATATTAGAAGGGGCAAGAAAGTAAAATAATACCTAAGTTTATCTCAATGTTTTTGTAAGAAAAAAATTGGGTATGGAAAACGATGTTGTTAGGGAGAGATCTGAACTAGTCGAATCATCCCATTCCCACTAGGGGGAATGGTTATTTGAGAGGGACATAAACATGGTGTGGAATATGACTAAATATCCCTATGTAAAAGTACATGGTCTGTATGAGAATGGTTTTTTAGTCATTTTCCCTTTTACTACCCAAACCATTAATCGTGCTTCCAAACAAGTAAATGGGAAAAGATATTAAGTTTCCCTATAAAAAACACACACATGATAACCCATAGTCAAATCCCTTTCTAATTCCAAACCAATACGCAAACACCACCAAAGGCATACCTTTCATTGCCATTCATCATTAACAACTCCCCAAACCTCAAGAAGATAAAAGGACAGCAAATGAGAGGTAGGGAGAAATCGGTTGCTTACACTGTTGGAGCTGGCAGTGGCAAAGACGTCGTAGTAGCGCACGTCCATGAAGTTGAACCCGATGGCATAGATTGGGTGATTTCCCACAGTATACTTGCCATTGGACTTGTACTCTCGCTTTCGGCTAGGCACGAGTAGCCCTTCCACCACTTCACAGCCCAACCCTTGTTGCGGGACTACATTCACCGTGATCGGCGGTAATGGAGGGATCTTTGGTTCCTTTAGACACTGCTCCTCCTGCTGATCCACTTCCTTCGTCAATGTCGAGCTGGCGGGTTGCGAGTTTGCGATGGGCCCAGTGCCGGCGATGGTAGTGATCTGAGGAAGTGACCTCTTTTGGCGTGCTTTGGAAGGCGCCATACTACAAAGTCTAAGGATTTAATGAAGCACATCAGCATTGAATAGAGTATTATGAAAATTAGAAAGAACTTGGAAGGGGGTTATCTCATACTTCAAATCAAGTCTCAAAGCTTAGCTAAAACACCAAAAGGAAAAATCTAAAACTCAAAATTAAATATCAACCCTTTTGTGGAAGTGCATTACTAATACTATCATGGTGGAAGCTTCATGGCTTGGGAAAGCTAGCCACACTATGCAATACTAAAGGTTTTGCGAGTTCACATAGGGAGAGGAAGGGGCTTTTAGAAGGAAAATAGTCAAAATTCTTTTTAGCAAAATGATTTAATTTCATATTTGCTTGACAATAGTTAAAATCACAAAATATGGAGATTAAAGATGGGATCTAGGGTTAGGCTTATGGGCTTACCTATGCCAGATGTTGAGAGAGATCCCAAGGTTCGTAGACCAGCAGTTCTACAAGAAGCGGCTAGAACAAAGAACCATAGGTGGTAGCACCAGTTGAGGCAGTGGAGGTGGCGGCGGTGGCTGGTGTCGAGTGGTCTATGGTGGTGACGGCGGATGCACTTTTGGTGTCTAACCTAATATGAGAGAGGGAGAAGCAAAGAGGAAAGTCCTTTATATAGAAAGGGGTTATTTTTTCCCTAATCCTTGATGGCGATAAAAATTACAAGGATGCCCTTGGATCATACATGGGCTGGGCCTTTTCCCTAATCCCCATGAGCAACCCCTCAATTGCTAGGTTTTGGCTAGCTTGAAATGACCTAGTAGCTACAACATAGAAAAAACAAGTAAAACTCAGAACTATGATGGTTAAGGTCACCTCTACGACCATAGCAGTGTATCTGCTAATCTAAAAACTTAATCCCAAAACCTAGTGGAAAAAGTGGAATGAAGAAAAGAGCAAGCACAACTTAGGTTCTAACTATACATATCCAACATGTACTAGGGCTAAGCTTTGTCCTCTGTTCTACTAGCTGACATAGGTTTTCATGGTAGGAAAAAAATAGATACCATCTATCGAAGGGTTCTTGGTGGAGATTTGAGAAGCTTGAAGGCTCCTCTCTTAGCTTCATTTTGGTGCTTTGATCATTTTGGAGGCTTCTTAACTTTGTCTTTGGGTTTCACTTCCATGCCTTAGCTTGGTTGCTCGAGACTTCATTTTGGACTTGCTTGGTTGCTCAACACTTCCTCTCCTAGAGCAAAGTGTGGTTTTCCATAGTCAAAGTAGTTTTTTCAAAGCAGAAGTTACCATAATCTATTCAAGTCTATTCTTATGAGCAATTCACAATATTTGTCTCATCTAGATGGATTTGTTACCCAATGTAGCCTCCTCAACCCCCTCTTGAAGTTTCATGAGTGGAGCTTTGCATGTGGTTGAAGTATTTGAAGTCATGGTCGATGACTAGCCCTTCAAAAACCAATGTAGTTAATTAATGAAGGCTAAGATTTTGATGAAATTTTAGTTGGTTTAGCCATGGCTAAACTCAATGACGAGCCCACTATATTGTAATTGGAATGATGGTGGAAAAGTTGTTATTTAAGGTATTTTTGGTAGTCAGTCCCCATGAGCTTTGTATGTTGAATGCAATGTATATAAAGTAGTTCGCAGCTGAAGTAGACTGTAAGCTCCTCAAGAAGAGTGTAGTCAACTAACATGAATTACAAGTATAGTAGTTGTCAATGATGAGTTCATTAAACTTTCATAATTGGAGATTAAGACAAAATGGAATCATAACCCAAGTAGATAGTGAGGTCAATGTCGAAGTTGAGGTCTATCTGAACATCTATTTTTATTAATTTTCATGCAACTTAACGATAGATATGTGAATGGAGTACTAGTCATTCAAGCCAAGTGACATCATATCTCTATTTATATGTCATCGCCACCTTATTTAAGTTGGTAAGTGTCTGTTAAATTGGTAACAACACTCACTTTACAATAAAGGCTTTATTGATAATTCCAAAGTGCACAAGTGTGTGTAGAAATAGCCTTTCATACCATAGATTCCCAAATCAATAGTGAAAAACCATCTATGCCATTGAGTCTATATACAAATTATCGATACTATTTTAATACATACCATTGGCTCAAATTTGAATAAGGTTGAATTCAATTCACAAGAACCACATTCATCAGAAAGTTCACACAATTCATATGTAAAACATCAATATAAGGTAAACACACATGGTATACAATTTTTGAAACCAAAAGTTTGGTTTATTTTTTGTGGTTTGACTTTTATGAAATGATGACTGAGTCATGACATATTATATGTGTTGATGTAGTTTTTATTTGGGGTTGATTTTTTTTTGCATGCTATTTGTTGATGGTCACTGTAAGGAAAATGGTCCATCGACCCATTTAGCTTGAATTTTGGTGTTTATGATCAACATGACCAAGTTGGACTAATATTTTTGCAAGTGTTTATTTTGTAATCCAATAGGTTGCATGGTGGACTTGGACTGAGATGGACAAATGGAGAAGATGATCTGCACCTTAATGAAGACATTAGAAGCTTGGTAAAAGATCTAGAAAGTCAAGCAAATAGTCCAAGGCACAACACTGAAGAAGCCCAAATGTGAAGACACAAAGTCGAGATAGAGCTGAATTGTGGGAGATATACCCCTGGGTACCCACGGGTGCAACACTGAAAAAGGCTAGAGCGCACCTCTAGTGTAGGCAAACAAATAAGGGCTTATTTAGGCCAGCCAAGCCAACATCCTATTCAGGTAAACAATCAGAGAAGGTTGCAGCTATTGTGCCTGTTTCCATCTAACCAGGTCCAGATGAACGGGCCACCCTAATGCAGGGAAATAAACACGCCCCAAATTAAGTGACCAGTTCCATCACAACTAGGATAGACAAATTTGAGGCTTTCAGTAACTGAGCATCAAACTGAATTAGTTACTAAATGGTTGTAGCTGTAAAAAGATCGATGCTCAGATTGAATGGTTACTACCGGTTCCCCACGAGAAAGTTGTTGCGACCTGTAGCTGTAGGAAGATCGATGCAAGCCATAGCAGTCCATTGGGAGCATGAGCTGACACGCTCCCAAAGGGGCACATAGATACTGGGGCCGTTTGGATCACGAGCTAACTATTAGCTATATTAGACAGGACTAATAACTAGTAATTGTTAGCTGGGTGGTAGGTAAGAGATTATTTAGTTGTGTTAGTTGAAAAAAATCAGCTAATAACTAGCAATTATTAGCTGAGTAATAGGTAAGAGATTATTTATCTGTGTTAGCTTGCAGAAACCAACTAATAACAAGTAATTGTTAGCTGGGTGGTAGGTAAGAGTTTATTTAGTTGTCTTAGCTGGAAGAAAGTAGCTAATTACTAGCGATTGTTAGCTGGGTGGTAAGTAAGAGATTATTTATATGTGTTAGCTTGTAGAAACCAACTAATAACAAGTAATTGTTAGCTGGGTGGTAGGTAAGAGATTATTTAGCTGTGTTAGCTAGGAGAAAGTAGCTAATTACTAGTAATTGTTAGCTAGGTGGTAAATAAGAGATTATTTATCTGTGTTAGCTTGTAGAAACCAACTAACAATAAGTAATTGTTAGCTGGGTGGTAGGTAAGAGATTATTTAGTTGTATTAGTTGAAAAAAAATCAACTAATAACTAGCAATTATTAGCTGAGTAGTAGGTAAGAGATTATTTATTTGTGTTAGCTTGCAGAAACCAACTAATAACAAGTAATTGTTAGCTGGGTGATAGGTAAGAGTTTATTTAGCTGTGTTAGCTGGGAGAAAGTAGCTAATTACTAGTAATTATTAGCTAGGTGGTAAGTAAGAGATTATTTATCTGTGTTAGCTTGTAGAAACCAATTATAATAAGTAATTGTTAGCTGGGTGGTAGGTAAGAGATTATTTAGCATTAGCTGGGAGAAAGTAGCTAATTACTAGTAATTGTTAGCTGGGTGGTAAGTAAGAGATTATTTATCTGCGTTAGATTGCAGAAACCAACTAATAACAAGTAATTGTTAGATGGGTGGTAGGTAAGAGATTATTTAGCCGTGTTAGCTGAGGGAAAGTAGCTAATTTCTAGTAATTGTTAGCTGGGTGGTAAGAGATTTTTTTTAGATGTATTAGTTCAGACAAACCAGCTAATAACCAGTAATTTTTAGATGGGTGGTAAGTAAAACATTATTTAGCTGTGCTAGCGGGGAGAAACCAGCTAAATAGCTAACAGTTATTAGCTAAAGATATTATCGACTTTATTACATAAGGATCAAACAAGACCTTAACTAATTTTTAACAGCTAACTTAGCTATATGGGATCTCAACTAACTATTAGCTATATAGGATCTAAACATGACTAACGGACTGAAGGAGTAGGAGTTGTGCAGCTTGCTAAATGCTGAAGTCCTAGTTTCGGTCAAGTCTCTTCCACGACGAGTTTAAGTTCAGGGTCGCAATTCGAAGATTTCCATGTGACAGTAAGGAAACATTCAATAACCTAACGGAAGGGTAACTTTAGGTGGTTTGCACGCATTGCTTCTGATACTAGTTGGCATGGTAACCTTAGGCCCAGCTATCAAGATTCAAAAGTAAAGCTATGAACAATGAATGCATCGTTGAATCACAAATCCAGTTAAAAAAAAGAGTAATTAAAAAAAACATTTGCCTAAAACTTAGTTTTCTTGTACTGGAAAAAATCTGAGATCTAAATATTTGCTCTTTTTTTAGAAATGCAGAACAAACAGATGACAACGGTTCCCAGAGTTGCAACAACGATTTAAGTTTACTTGTCCACGGAGCAAAGTAACAGCACAAGTATCCCAACTTACAACATTCGAAGCATAACATTCAACATTCAGTTAACACCAACCGTTTTGACTAAAAAACCACCAGGTTGCACCTTCCACAAAGAGATTAAATCATCACAACCCCAACTGAGCATAACCATCAGTCCAGAACTACCACTGGTGGCAGAGCAGCAACACTTGCTTCAGTTTTTGGTGCTCGGATGATCCACTTCATCCCATCGCCAGATGGTGCCATCTTCGCCAGCTCCAAGGATTGTGCTAGATAAGGAAGACATCGTCACATTTTATCAATCCACCACAAAAACAGAAAAATAAAATACCTAAGCGCATGACATGCATCTGAGAATTTCTCAGGCAGAACAAAAGAAAGCAAATGCTAGAATAGGCAGTACACCAAATGTAGCATTAGAGTGAGGTACCTTCCATCGAAGGACACTGCAGTTTGCCTTATTGGCGATTTGCATTGCTGATTATACAGCCTGAAAATGATGAAGCATTCGCATCCAGAAGCATAAGAGTTAGTAACTCAGCAACAATACAAGTGGAAGACAAGAATAACTGAGATCTTGCAGTAAAAAATACCGAGCAATTAGGACAGGAGGGCTCGACTGTACTTCCCACACGTATATTTTTCCTTCACGATTGCCTGTTTGCAGTGGATGGTTATTAGAGCAGTCAACTTTTTCTGTATCTCTAAATATAATCAAACACATCTGAATTTATTTGCAGATATCTGATTAGCAAATATTTCTATGGGGAAAAAAGTCATATATATGAGTTAACAGATTGCCATTCAAAAACATCAAAACAACTTGTGGTGTGTGAAATTTTACAAAGCAAAAATATTAATAAAAAATAAAACTTCTGTGTCAGAAACAATCCTGATGAGATATTACCTATAGCCAACTGATTGAAGTGAAAATCACATGAAAATTTGATGAACCAGATGTCACATTCTGGGACAGGGTACTTTTGAAGAATATCGATGCTTCCCTATGAGGTAACAGAAAATCATATTACTTCAGTGGAGTCTTTTTAATATGGGAAATGCCTTGAAATCTAAGACATCACTGGAAATAGTTTACAACTGTAGGCAAGTATATGACATTATAATAGGTATACAATTCTGGGAAAGTTAAACTGAATTACCTCCCCAGGACTCTGTTCTTTTGTCTTTGGTTCCCAGAGCACAATTTCATTGTCAACACTCTGCAAATAGAATTTTTCACAGATCAGATCCCTAATTGGCACTGATAAAAAAGATTGAAAAACTGAACACTTGCACAGTAGCAATAGATGAACCAGACAGTGGCATGTCAAACCAACAAAAGAGTAACAACTGTGCTACAGAAATTTGTATCCATTTTAACGAATCAGAAATTTCACCTTTGATAGGATGAAGTCACCAAGCCATCTTGTACAGTCAACATAGTTAGAGTGTACTGCAGCAATCAAGACCTGAAACAAAAGAAATAGGTCAATCTGATGGCATGAGGACCAAACACCAACAGGAGTTTGCAAGAGAATGGATCTAAGATAATTATGAATGTTTAACATACCGGAAACTGGACATATTTTGTTGGAAACTTCGATGGAAGGTCAGTCCATGAATATGATTTGTCAACATATAGCCAAAATTCTATGACAACAACGGCAAACTCAATGACATGCAAATGCAAACATGAAGCAACTTTGAAGTAGCTTTCTAACCTTTCATTGACCAGATTTTCACAGTGTTGTCCATGCCACAGCTTGCAAAACGCTCGATATCACTAGGGTGAAAGTCCTTCAGACAAAATAATGTATTCATCAGTACCTTTATGCCTAATAATGTAATGGAAGTACAAAACAGTAGGGAGTTTTATCCCTGATGTAACGCTCAATAACAAATGGTAACATCAGAAGCTCAACGAATGGTATAATCAAGGCACTTTAAGCAAGTAATGTTCTAAAACAATGTCATAATAATAGTCAGGCACTACTTACAACACTCAACACTTCATTGCGATGACCTCCAGCTCCAGCAAATATCAAGATACAGATCCCTGTATGGACATTCCATAGCCTAACAGATTCATCCTATTCGATAATGTCATATGAAATGGTGTCAAAACTCAGAATGGTTAAAAAAAAGGTATGTTGAACCTAAGAACAGGTTATCGTGTCACCTTGCTTGCAGAAATGATGAGCGAAGGCTTCAACGGTTGAGTTCTTATCTCATTTATTGAGTCACCATGGCCAACAAAGCTCTGCAGAATCCGTAAACAGAATTACCAAATAAGACACACAGTGCACGTTCTAATAAATGGCACAGGGGATAGTATTTATTGGCATGCCCAATCTCTTGACAATACAGATAACGTAAAAGTAGATACACTAGGTTGATGTGTCTTGACTATAAGTCTATAACGGACATATTGACGTATTCAAAAATCCAGAATATTCTGTAGGCAAAAGGTACTGTTTGCTAATGGTATTAATGCATAGCAAGCACCATTCCTTAACTAAAGCAAATTCAATGACCTTCTGGATCAAATACCATAGATGAAGTGGTATCTGCCAACTAAACAACTGAGCTATTGATTTATGCAAATAAAACTTCAATCAAGTTTGTCATAGGAACACATACAAATTTAAGGGTACCTTACCTTAGCTAACTTCTCCGTAGCACAATTGATGACCCGAATGATCCCATTGCTTCCTGCTGCCACCAGCAGTGGTGAGCCATCAACATGGTCACGAGCCCAGCTTAGAGTGTAGAATGACTCATCCTTCTGAGGTAAATAGGCATCACGAGCATTAGAGAAAGCACACTATCAAACTTAAAATCAGCAAGAAAAAGCAGTGGGCATTGTCTTTCTTACATCCTCATCAATGTAAGCTTGTAGAAGAGCAAAACTACCATTCTCAAGGCAGCGGTAAGTTGTCAACTGCAAGATCAAGAAGCAAGATAAGCGACTTCTCAACACAAGCAGGTGAAAGCAGCATGGCTTCATTACAAGGAACATTAAAAGATTATCCTATAATCATTAATCAAAGTAATATCGGTACTATCTGATTCCCCACACCTCACTATACTTTCCCCAATGATAACAATTTCTCTGTCTAAGGTTGCAGCTTTTCATCAAATGAACTAGCAAACTCCATGTTTTGGAAAAATACGGCTTTAGATCGAATTTGAAACAAAAGTGCTCCGCTTCCTAAAATCGACCACCAAAATCAAAAAAAAAAGCTTTACCTTGCCAGTATCAACAAGAACTCCCCAAACCTCATGAAGAAACAAAAAAGGACGACAAGAGAGAGAGAGAGAGCAATCGATGGCTTACGCGGTTGCCGCCGACGGTGGCGAAGACGTCGTAGTAGCGCGCGTCCATGAAGTTGAACCCGATGGCATAGAGCGGGCGCTTCCCCTCAGTGTGCTTGCCGCAGGGCTTGTACTCCCGCTTCCGGCTGGGCACGAGCGACCCCTCCGCCGCCTCGCACCCGAGCCCCTGCCCCGGCCCCAGCTTCGCCATGGCCGGCGGCAGCGGCAGGATTTCCGGTGCCGGCCGGTACTTCTCCCCCTCCTCAGCTGCTGCCCCCTCCGCTGCTGCTCCCCCCTCCGCCTGATTCTCCTTGCTTTGCACCGGCGGCGGCCTGGGCTTCGGGTTAGAGGCGGCAGCAACGGGGACGGTGACCTCACGCGGCGGCCTCTTCCGGCGTGGCTGGGGCGGGGCCGCACTGTGGAGTTTATAGGGATTTAACGCAGCACAGCAGAGACTTAAATACAGGATTAGCAAATTCAAGAGAGAAATTGGAAGGGGCTTTCGGACTTCAAATCGAATCTCAAATCCAAGCTGGAATTTGCTGGAATTGAATTCTGCAGGAGGGCCTTTCTGGTGTACAGGTGTAGACCGTTACTAGTGTCGCGGCGGCCGGCGAGGGTTTTGTGGGTTTGGGCAAGCATAGGATCGGAAGGGATCCGGGCAAAAGAATTCAGTGTGTGTTCGAAAGACAGGAATTTTAAAAAGAAATTTTACACGAATCATTCTTGTTTTTTTAAAGAAAACATAGGAACAACAAAATGTCTGCGTTCCCAATTTCCAAACAGGTTTTAAGCCAATTTTTTTATTTAATTTTCAGCTTTGCTCCTTATAGTACACTAGAGTAAAAAAAATGAGATTAGATATCTCAAAGAGTAGAAACTAGGATTTAGGATTAGGGTTCGGGATTAGGTATTTACCTTTGCCAGAGGATGGAGAAATTCACCTCAAGGCAAAAGCGGTAGGCAGACTGACAAGGAGGTAGTGATATTACCTCGCCCAAGTGGTAGGAGCATGTCGACGGCTGGTGGAGGCGGCAGGACCATCGGAGCCAGGCGGTGACCATGGCAGCGAAGGAGCTCGATTCAATCATCGAAGGTATAAAAGCGAACAAGGGTGCTATCATGCTAAAGGGGATGGAGGGAGAGGCCGGCGAGACGAAGTGAGGCAACACATATCGAGGGTGAGAAATATATATAGGGTCAGGCAAGCGGCGGCGGCAGCACAAAGAGAGAGTAGGAGGAGGGAATTGATTAGGGTTTAGGTTAATGGGGCATGATTTAGACCGTTGGATCTATGTCCAACGGTTACAAAAAGTGATTAACATGTAAGTAAAACACAAGCCGCCTATTCACAATATGACCCTTTAACTTCATTTTTAAAATCTTTAAAACTTCCATATCTCAAAGAAAAAGAAAAGAAAGAAGTTTAAAGATTTAGTTAGAGATCTTTCGTCGAACCACTTCTTGTACCGACTACAACCCATCACTTCTTCCTTTCAACTTTTCTTACTATTTAGGGCAAGGCTGATACCCAATGGTGGTTTAACATGTGGTTGCCAAAAACTTATGGTGACCGGTAAGTTTGGATGCCACTATGGAGTAGGTGCAGATGATTTTAGTTTGTTAATGTAGCATCCAAAGGTTATTGGTGCTCCATGATAGAGTATGTGGTAAGGGGAAAAGTAAAAAAAAGGTGTGACACAATTTTTTACAACAACAAGCGAACCAAACAAAAAAGATTGAAAATAGATTCAACAACAAAAGGCAAAACTTGTTGACTATTATAGACACCTCCCTATTATGTATACACAGGAGACACATAAGACAAATGGACTAAATTCGAAGCACCACAAATGGACTAGAATAGACAAATTTAAACAAGATTTAGAGGTTAGGATTAGAGATTTGGGGTTTAGATAGTTGACAAATTCTTGATTTATGGGACAAGGGTTTACCTCATGTTAGTGTGTTTTTATAAGGATTGTAGGGGAGGAGAAGTTAGAAGGATTTATCTCATCCAAATGGACTAGGCACAAAGCATTTCAAACGGATGAGACACAAGATGCAGCAAGGAATTGATTAAATCAATCATTATTTAGAATACAACGACTAAGAAAAATTGCTATATCAAAAATAAGAGATTGCAATTAATCATGCAGTGTAGGGTTGTGCTACTTAGACATCAAAAGAAACAAATGAATGTATATACAAATCCACATCCTTATATGGTGTAGTGATTTAGTAATCCCTTATGGGATCTTCATCATGATAGGCCATGTCGTGCAATGAAGATGTTTTGGGGGCAAAGGGGGGGATATTCCGATCCTTTGAAGAAACAAAGAAGGGTTTTTGGTAATGTTCATGGTTAATTAGTTTATACAGGCTCTACTAAACTTCATGGACCTAACTTTGTAAAACAAGTGAGGATGAATTTTTTTTAACTTTGTCAAATAGAGTAGAGTTTGTGGTCCTGGTCCAAGTGAGGAGGAATTCTTTTTGATAGAGCTTGCTAGATTAAGTGACTAATATCACGTAGATCCATATCACCTAAGTTATGTTGAAATTGGATTTAGGTGTTTTTGTTTTGGGACTTTTAAGGATGGGTTTGGAGGATCAATGGCTCTTGGGGTAGGGATTTACCACACACCCATTATTTTAGAGAGAATAGCTAGTACTAACAAAAGTCAGTTAGTGTGGCGGTAATAAGGGGTAGGCTGTAGCTATGAAGAGCCTTCAATCGGTGGATAAGCTCATAGGCACGGGGGAGCTCATGGAGATGAAACTGGGCATCCACCCCTTCTTCTGTAAAGATTTAGTGGTTCATAGAATTGCAGCTATGTAGACAGATAGCCCTAAGTTGAGAAGCTTTGATATCTACAATACTACCATTTACAATTGCCCCCCTCCCCTTAATTTTGGTTCTCCTCCACCATTGGTTATAGGGGTGTTATTTTGTTGTGGTTAGCTTGGTGGTGGCAGGTGGAGAAAATGTAGCTCAAAAAAGCATTGGAGATTGAGTAGGATGACATGGTAGGGAACTTTTTGAAATCATGTTAGGAAGTTAGGATGGATGAAGAGTCCTAAGAGGGAGGATCTAATGTGGTGTGCACCAATAGACCTATCTTTGGTTCTAGCGAGGTAGCAGTAATTGACTATTGGTAGGTTGTATCAAGTCTAGGAGTCGCATATGTGCTAGTGTAAGTAGAAAGAAGATAAGGTACACGATAGATAAAGATAAGAGAGATGGAGTTAGGACTAAAAGGAAGGAATAATGTGTTAGAAATGCCACAAGGTCCAATGGCTAAAAGGATATAAAATGTGAAGACTAACTCTATCTAATAACATTGTTTCTTTTTATAATGACCTTTTCTTATTGGGTAAACAAAAAACATCTACTAAAATAGCAATACAAATAATTAATTAATCCAGACATATGACACTGATCAACCCAACATAATATAAGGAATGTTCTAAGTTATTACGTGCCAAATTTTGAGATATATATATATCTCATAATGGGAAAAAATGAATAAATATATTGAACAATGCATTCTTAAGTTAACCCTCTATTTTCAATCATATAAAATTATTATTCTAGATATGTGGAGAAACAAAATTGGATTTGAAAAAGAATTATTTACATAACAACAACACACAAAATGGACTATACACAAAGCATTACAAATCGATGGTACACAAGATGGCAAGGAATTCCATAGGTAAAAATCCAATCTATCAATATTCTTAGTACAAGGGTTAAGAAAACATGTTATATTGGAAAGAAATGACATATATAATCATCATGGCATGACCGTGCAACTCAATCTAGATTCAATCTCTACAAATTTCATGGTACAATTCCTCATCATATTGGTTTTGTTTTATTTTATCATGAAATTGTTCAAACTCATGTGCATGAAGGTATTAAGCATAAACATATCTTTAGATGTCAAACAAACATGTATTATGTATACATAGATTTAACTTGAATTTGAAGCCAAGATTTTCTAGGAGTATGCCTTACCTCTTTCTACGTGATTCGTGTTTCTTTGTATTGGAGTCGTGTTCCTTATTACTAGACTCTTGACTTTTTCCACTTGACACATTTTTATTGCCATCAGAATAATCTTGCATCTTGCCACCATGTTCACCTTGTTTCTTTCCATGAGACTGTTGTTTCTGACGATTGTACTCCATCATACAATGAGATTTTCTATTGGTTTTTTATGATGAATGCCTTTGAAAGTGGGATATATATGAGTAGTCCACGTAGAGGCAAAGTTGAGATGAGCATCGATGAGGTCGATAGGAAAGATGAATGTTTTGTGATGGTTGATAATTAGAAGAGATGAATAGCGAGAAGGAGAGATCGAGGTGGCACTCTCTTGATGAGCGATGAGAGAGAGCTTATAGGGAGATAGGGGAATGTGGTAGTAGGGTTGCCAGAAAATTTATATGTAGAAGAGGTGAACTATTATGTATAGCTTTAGTGGTAGGTTTAATATCCAGGAGATGCCAGAAGTGTCCATCTTCATTATGTTTTAAATTTGTATTTGTTAGTTTGTCTGGATTCTTTAAAAAACTAGTATAAAATGGATAGTATTTATATATTACAGGCCTCCTCTCTCTCTCTCTCTCTCTCTCTCTCTCCTCTCAATCTCCATTATGGATTTTTCAAGAAAAGCATTAAAGTTTGAGTTTCCAAATGTTTTATGCTAATAGAAATGTTGATCTATATAAAAAATTAGCAAGCTGACTTGCATGGCAAATTGAGTATAGCTGAATTAGTTAGGCTCCTCTATCCACTTGGGTTCAAGTGCTCAATCGTTCTTAACTTGGCACGGATGCTAGTATTGTTTTAAGATTTATTCCAAAATTGAACCATGATATTTTTCGGTGGTAGGTGTGCCTAGGAATGGACTTTGTCAACAAGATTTGTTCTTTTGAAGGTGCTCATAAGGGTAGGTTTGTGTGCATGTGTTTATAGTGGTTGAGTATGTACTCCCTCTGTCCTGGAATAGAGTGTATTCTAGCATGTAAGAGGTATCCCCAAATATAATACATTCTCGGAATAAAAAGTAATGTTTACTTAAATAAAAAAATGAGAGATTAAAGTAATTGAGTGCTTACCATATTTTCTATAGGGAAACTTAGATTGCACCCTTTAATCATGTGGAATAGGATTAGATTTCAATAAATTAGGAAGTTAAGTGAGGGGTACATGCGTCTATTGCCCTCTCTCTTATTTTGTCAAATGCATTGTATTCCAGGATAGAGGGAGTATGTGCTTAAATGTGTGTGTCTGTGGTTGTACCGTGTAACTAGAAAAACTATATGTACTACATGGGGGCTTAGGGTTAATATAAAGCTAATGTTATTAAAATTCATCTGAATAACATATATACACATGTTGATCCATGACATGCATTACTTGATTCTATCTTGTTGCTATAGTAGGTCATGGCTTGACTTCCGGCCTGCACCATGAGCGTTGTACCTTAGCTTGTCATGCCACTCCACTATGACACCATAACACAATGTCATATTGAACTATGTTTATTTTTTCTATTATATTTGACATCAAAAGATCATTTGAACTGCAATTTATGAGCATTCATATATGCAAAAGGGTGCAACATTAACTCAAAATTTTGTCAATGATAGACGATTCATGCAACATCACATTTTATAGATGGAATCTACAAATATCCAAGGACCATGCCCCCACCATCATGAAATTAGACAATTTCTAAGTCAAACTATAGACCTAATTAGTTTGATCAAGTTTATAGAAACAAGATGATGTTTAGGAAATTAAATGAGCATCATTAGATACCTTAAGAAATGTATTTTAATAGTTTACCAATTTGAGGTCATATATGTTAATATAATGTAAATTTAGTCAAACTTAGGGTAATTTGACTTAGAAAAAAATTCAAATCTGATGTATTTCAGGATAGACTGAGTATACGACAATAACTCTTGGCTTTATGGTCAATCAATGTGATGACATCTATGGTGACGTGAAGAATGGCATTGTCGCGAAATAGTCTACAATCAAAGTTGCTATCATTAGAAGGAAGAAGAACCCTCCCTCATAAAGAAAAACAAAGAAAGAAGAAGACTTGAACTGCAAGACTTTGAAGCTGCTAGGGACTCTGCTACTAAAACTAAAGATTGTGAATGTGGAGAAAAACAAGCAACTAGGAAGGCCGAAAAGCACTGGGCTAGGAAGCCCACCTCTAGCTTCTATGGGCTGGAGTAGGTTAAATAGAGTAGAGTCTTGTTATTATCTAGGCCCATGTTGCTTTCAGCTGCCATGCGGCACGCTTGTACTTGTACAGATAGTACTCGCCTAACAAGGCTTATGAAGAACTTGAGGTTTACCCGTATTCCATATATCGTGTATCGTAAAGAAATCAATAGCTTACCAAATATCCCATATCATACTTGAGTGCTTAACATACATGTGGTTTAGGGTAGCTTTTCAATTGACTTGCACCAATTCTACAGAAATTAATTTCTATCTTAGTTGGGGGAGGAAGTGGTTCATTTTCTCAATCCCGCTTAAGAAACAATCTATACACTCCCTTACCATACAAAAACAAGAATTATATGCATGTTACATGCACCCTTATTTTTGCATATACTCCGTATCCTATATAAAATAATAAAGCTATGCATACATCTTTATTTTCTCAGAGATATATACTATTTATTAGCTTACTCCCTCTGCTTGCTAAACAATAGTAGTTGACGTTAGGACAAGAAAACTAAACTAATCGATTGTTCATTTGCTTTGTCCTAACATCAACTATTAATAATGTTGAGTGAAGGGAGTATATGTGCAGGTTTTAATTGTATAAAACTGAACACCCCTTGTACCTTTCTTAGTTTGAAATCATGTTTTGTTTATATAGGTGCACCTAGTCAAATCAGCTAGTGAACGAAGTTTGGCAGAGTTGAAGAAAATATGCATAGTCAGAAATGTTTGTGGCTGTGTCTGCCGGTAGATTTGAAGTCAAGAATGGAATTCAGGTCTTGTTTAGATGCAAAAAGTTTTTGGATTTTAACACTGTAGCATTTTCGTTTTTATTTGACAAACATTGTCTAATTATGGAGTAACTAGGCTTAAAAGATTCGTCTCATGATTTAAAGGTAAACTGTGCAATTAGTTATTCTTTTTATCTATATTTAATACTTCATGCATGTGCCGCAAGATTCAATGTGACGGGGAATCTTGTAAAGTTTTGGGATTTTGGTTGTATCTAAACAAGGCCTCAATAGCCCAATAGCAAATGTGCTTTTTTCTATAGGAAAAGAATTGTTCTCAACTGCCTACCTGTTGCGGCACATGGCTCTAGCTGTTCTACTCCTGGTACGAGCTACTGCCTAGCTATAGCTATGTCTCGCAGAAAAAAAAAGGCTACTCCAAGAATCTTGTTGATGCAAAGACATTCTGAAATCACTTTCATTCATTCATGTTATCAGCGCGGCAGACATTTTTGTGGTGATTTGTAACACTTCCAATCAAAAAGTTCATTTTCATACTCTTGTTCAAGCTAAACCCTGTACTTTCAGCATACTTCATTCTTATATATGTTGCTGGAGCCAACCTAGGGCAGGGAGAAGTCCCAATCCATAATTCATTATGGGGCTATGAATGGCAAAATTAACATAAGTTTTGCAAGGCAATTAACTCAAGCCTCTATTTGTATGTTTTATATTCATGAATTAGAGAGAGAAAAACTGAGTTATATCATGCAGTGTGGATCAATCTGCAGATAAACACCAACCTAGACCCTTTTCAGATTTTGCAGAGCCTAAACGACCAGCTTGATGTTCCCTTCTTCATGGAAATTATCATTCTAATGTGCTGGACTATTTGGAAAGTGAGAAATGATGCAATTTTTCGACAACTGCAGCCAAGTATGCTGAGAATGAAATCTGATTTCAGAACTGAATTTCAGCTTCTTTTGCTGAGAGCTAAAAAGAGTTATTCACCAAGGATTGATCAATGGATAGTAAATCTAGGATAGCCTAGTTCCTTTCAGTTACCTTTTCCTTGTTTTTCATTTCTTTTTTTGTTTCTTAGTTTCCCTCTGGCTTTACTCCTTTCTTTGTAAGTTTTAACTCCTTTGAATAAATTTTCAGTAGGGGCTCACACCCCTCCTGTTTCCTCAAAAAAAAGTGTGCCAGTGTGTTTCTCATTCTAACCTTGCTAAGATAAGAAACTGAATGAAAACGGATTAGTCCTCTCGTTGACTAATAAGATTTTTTTCAGTTTGTGGAAACACCTATATACCTGCTACCTTTGGAATTAATTCGGTTCAAACTTCTAGATATCTTTTATTTTTAAATAGAAACAAAATTGGATTTAACTCCTCACAGTCAAATTTAAATTGAATACTATAAGTAGTATGAACTTTATAGGATCTGAAAACTTTAGAGAACAATCCCTCATTCAACACCCCCACTTAATGAAGAGTATGTTTGGCATATAGGTTTATCATGAGAATAAATTATTAGTAGTTGGGGTAGTCAGGCAACAAATCGAACTTTGTGCTAAACACTGTTACATTTTGGTAGTACTAAGTTGTATATATTGATTAGTTCAACTCAAAAAATTTAAACTAATAGAAAAGGTGGGCAATTCATTTTTTTTTATATTTCAACACTCCTAATCTGTCCTTGATACCATACTAAGTTGGATATATTGACCAGTTTAACTCAAATGTGGACAATTCACTGTATTTCAACAGGTACTCAATCATGTGTGGGGGGGATAATTTTTTAACTAAAAGATCCACAAGAGATGAATCACATTAAAGCTTACGAAGTTTGTTTTCACCTTTTCAACTTACACATTCATTTACAATTTATTTTTAGCTTAACTATATGGCTTGAATAATTTGCTTGATTCTGACACTGAGGTCCCCCTTTGCCTGAAAATGATGGGAAAATTTTCGCCCGACAAATGCGCGTGCCCCCATGCGTGCACAGCTTCTATATATATACATGGATTTTGGACACATTTCGTTTTCATGCAATCAAGCCATTTCCATTTAAAACATATCCTGATACCATGTCGTTTTCGTGTTATGCACTTTCAATTGTATATCATGGTCATGAATTCATCATGAAACTAAAATGAGGAAGGAACAGGATAGATCAACAACTAGCTCATACATGAACAGAATAACTAATCCTCACAAGATGGAATAGACCCCATATCTAACATAGCGTTGTTGTGATGTCTCACCTAACATCAAACCCACAGTTTGTACCTTCTCATATGTGAATGAAGTTTGTAGCCTTTTCATAAACAGGAACAGAATAGCTAGTCTTCACAAGAAATGTACCTACTACAGCCCCCACGCCTTCTACAAGACTCTCTACCTTTTCTCATATATGTGCTAATGTGTACATGTATGCATGTGTATAGGGTGTTGGTGCTAGCTTATATGCAATCAGCTAGCAACCAATGAATTTATTGGCATCGATCAGCTATACGTGGAAAGCAGACATAGGGACCAAGCAGAGGCCTTTCTTTCTCATCAGCTCATTGTTGTCATATGCACTATCTTCCTTGATTGCTGTGTCTATTGTTGTGTTTGCCCCATTATTTACATCACTGCCGCCTGTACTCTTCCGCTGTAAAATTCAGGGAATGTATGTATATCAAAGTGTGATTATTATTTTTAAAAATAAAATTTCTCCTTTATGTGCCCTGGAGGTCAAACGATATTAAAGCTAACGATGAATCTCCTTAAAGAAACAAATGATGAGCCTCTATTCTATATATCAACACAGTGTGAACACTGCAGTCTGAAACCTCCAAAATGAAGACTACTATATATAAAACATGCTGCAATTAAGTTAAGTAGTATTTGATTAGCTGGCGCAAACATAACGGATATCTCTGATCAGCCTACTTCATAAGGGGAAAAAAGGAGAAAAAGAGCAATAATGGCAAAAAAAAAAGGTTCAGAATTTCGGTTGGGGTCACCTTAGAACGCGAAATCTCATCACAGGAATTTAGTTTCTTCTGGTGGTGGGTGGCATCTGAATCCCTCAAGTCATCAATCAACTGAAACCATGCAATAAATTTTACTTCTTCCACTTCAACCAGCAAATTAAATTAAATTTTCCCAAACCAAAAACTAGTCAAATTTTACATGTGCAGAATAAACACGCATAGAGAGAGAGAGAGAGAGGGAGAGAGGTAATAAGCTTGTAATTGAGCTCTAACCTTAGGGCTACTGATAGGAGACGTGGCAGTATCCTGCAAGGACTCATCATACATGACCTTCTTCCTCCTCCAGCCCTCCCTGAGGCTCAACCTTCTCGACACCACCGTCGACGGCTCCTCGAGTGCCGGCAGCCATGTGGAGGCTCCTACTCCAGTGTCACTGCTGCACTTCGATGTAGAACCGCACCGTCCAGCATCATCAGTCGAGGGATCACCAGCACGGCTCACCTCCTCCTTGTGTCTCTGTGTCTCCATGAAGTAGTCGATGTAGGACGTCCAGCCGCTCTCCTCGGAGGCGGCGTTGCCGCCGTCGCCGGAGAAGGAGTGGCTGGCCACCGTGGAAGAGAGCTCCTCGCCTGAGTTCTCCATGGGGAAGAAGAAGAAGAAGAAGGTGCAGGTGGGTCGTCGAGGCCTTGAGGGGGTGAAGTGTTGCTGTCTCTTTATATACACGAAGCCAGCGGTATTGAATGGTGGTGTGACTTGTTGTGTGTTGGAGGGCACAGGAGAATGGGGTTTACAGTAATTTGTGTCGGACAGATAAGCTAGCGGCTGAAAAAACTCCTTTAATTTTATTTATCAGTGCAAACAGATTCAAAAGGTCCAATTTTGCAACTTTTACCCGTAACTAATCAAATTATACATGTATTTAGTACAAAAGTTAGTTCAAATAATTTTTAGACGATATGGGTGATGATTTTGTAGCAGATTGGCGGTATATTAGTAAGGCTATCTCCAACAGGAGAGCCATTTGGGAACTCAAACCCAAAATGGGTCTCCAACACAATACCTATAGCCTCCAACAGAGGACCCATACAGAAGACCCACTTTAGGTATCAGGAGAGGCATAACCCAAATTTGGGTATCCTCTCTCCTCGAGACCCATTTGCAGAGAGTGTTGTCTTTTAGGTCTTGTTGTTGGAGAAGACTAAAAATAGGTATGGAACCTTTTACCTGTAGCGCTATCCAAAGGACAAATGGGTCTTGTATTTTGGGTGAGGATTGTTGGAGATAGTCTAAGAGAAAGTAAGTTTCAAAATCTAATTTTTGGAGACTTTCTTCTAAAATAATGTCTTATACATTGATGGATAATAAAATGTTACTATGTCTCTAAAAGACCGATTTCATATATGAAATTGTTTTTCAGAGAGTTCAACACGTACTGAATGAAAATTATTCGCAGTCTTTTTCCGGATTGCTACAGTGAGCCCTCTGTTTTCATTTGTTGTCAAGAACTTTGACATATCCAACTTGTTCATTTACTCATCATGCACAATGGATGGGTGGCGGTGGCTTTTCGTAAAAAAGAAATTGCATGACGTGGTCGTCTAAGATTCATAACTCACTGTCACATATATTGCAGACGAATAATTCATCAGCATATATACATATATAACCTTTAATTTCTAAGCTACAATTGATTATATAAATGAACTCTTTTGTTATCCATGGAATCATCGATGGTGCTGTGTAACGTGGACTACTCCTGACTAGCTATATGGCCGGCTATCCAATAATCATGGACAACCACAGTTATTCTTTCTGCCTGCAAGCTGCAACAATTCAAAAATAAGTTAAGAAGAATTCGAATTCGAGTGGCGCAGATTAATCTTGGTCATCTGAGTTCGACTCCTCCCTTTTTCTATATAAATGATCAGAGGAGCGAGGCGTGTGTCTGTCTGTCCCCAACACAGCATTTTTATAAATCACACTTCATACAAGCAGAATAAGATAAGTTAACATCATATCAAGCAGGCAAATTAGTTGCCAGGTCACAACGTTTACCAGAAAACCAATCAATTAGAGGACGGTAGTACAAGGCAATCTACCTACTACTACATACTAGCTATAGCCTATAGGTAGACAACGATATCCTATGGTCCAGATTAAAGTTACACAGTTTACACGGGAGATGAGTTTGCACTAGATCCGTTGCCTTTTAAAAATTGTTGGAGGAAGGCAATAAATATCTCCTAATTTTTTTTTAAGGAACTCATTGATTTACCAACTATTTTTTTAGGAACTATTCACTACCGGAGAGCCGGTATTTGCCGTGTGTCCAACTGTTTGCCGTGAGCAACACACGGCAAAGGCCGGGTTTGCCGTGTGTCCAGCCCAAGCACACGGCAAATGCGAGGCACACAGTATACTTGGTCTTTGTCGTGAGTCCCACATGGCAAACACTAGGTACACGGCGAATTCAAACATTTGTGAGCAACACACGGCAAAAACTAGGTACACGACAAAAGCTAACGCCCGCTCCAAGCCGTCAACTTTTGCCGTGTGCGGCCGTTAGGCACACGACAAAGCCTGGATTTGCCATGCGCTTGAGCCTGGCACACGGCAAACACAAACTTTGCCGTGTGCCAGAGGTGCAGCACACGGCAAACAATTTGATTTTTTTTACATTTTTCCCTCCAAATTTTTTCTTCTCTACACACTTACCATTTGTAACTTCATACTCAAATTTCATAAAATTTGAAACATGTTTGCTATATTTTTACAATTAACATTATTTATTTTTATTTTTCCGGTTGCGTTCAAATTTGGACTATAAGTCAGTGAAATAGTTGGAAAAAATATCGGAAAAATGATATTCATGTCCCAACCCTGTCCGAGAACACACATTCGAAACGGAAATGACTTTTGAATGCCGTGGTCAGGAGACACGACGCAGAACGTGTGTCGGTACTTTTCAAAAATTCTACTAAATGCTATTTTATTCCGTAAATTCTGAAACTTGTACATATGTCATTCTATCATACATAGAGGCCATAGAAAAAGTTTGGGAAGATTTCGAACAACGAGTGAAGGAGCATAAGTTAGAGTAGATTCGACTTTTATTTTTGAGTTTGATTTCAAAACTTTTTCTATATGCACTACACCACATAGGTTGTGTCGTGTCCAAGTTTGGGAATTTTTCGGAATCGTTTACTATTTCTTAATTATTTTCAGCATTTTAATTGAAATTTTTAAATTTTGAATTTTTAAAATAACCTCGGATGGAAAAACTCTCTAAATAAACTTTGTAGATCTCAAAAAGTTATGAAACTTTGTAGTTGACAATTTTTTGTTTTAGAATCATCTTGTCATACAAAAACTACGTTTGAATTTCTCAAATTTGAAATTCAAATTTTATAAACGACCTCAGATGGAGAAACTCCCTAAATGAAAATTGTAGATCCCAAAAAATTATGAAACTTTATAGTTGACAACCTTTTGATTTGAAATCATTTAAGACCTTAAATTATCAATTTACGCATAATTTAATATAATATTTGAGGAACCGAAATGCAATATAAACGCAAGTCATAGTGTGGTGCAGTGGTTAAGACCGAAGAAACGCGAGAGAAAGGTCATGGGTTTGAATCCCATGGGCCGCAAAAAAATTTAGGACTTAATATTGAGACTTTGGTTGTGTGCCTGCATGGTGACACACGGCAAACCCTGCCGTCTCCCGCCGTTCGTTACCTTTTTTTTTGCCGTGTGTTAAGATTGACTCATGGCAAAGTTTCGCCGTGTGTCCACAATTTAACCATGAGTAAAAGTATTTTTTGCCATGTGTTAAGATTGACTCATGACAAAGTTTCGCCGTGTGTCCACAATTTAACCATGAGTAAAAGTAAGGTTCACCGTGGACAAGTTTGCCGTATGTTCTTTACCATAAGTAACACATGGCAAAGTCTTCGCCGTGTATAATTTTAGCTTCGCCGTGTGCGCCAGGCACACGGTAAATCCCTCCTAGCCGCTAGTGATCGGAGATGTTCTGATCAGCAGAGAAAATAATAATATATATAAAAAAGAAGCGCGCCGTCAATTAACAACCATCATCTGAAAGTGAAAGGTACACGCATGCAAGTCGCTAAAATAGCTAGACGTGGCGTGCCATGTCTGCCCTAGGCAGGCAGGGAAGGGGCAGCGCCGCGGCCAGCAAGCAAGAATGGAGAAACGAACGGAGGGCCGGCCGGCCGGGCCTTTAATTTGTGAGCTGAATCGGCCTGGGGACAAGAAGGGATGGCCATTGACGTCTGGAGAACGACGCTCGACAGCAGCAGCGTCGTCCTCCTCCGGTCCTCCATGGATGATTCATCATCAGTCAGGGAGTCCAAGCGAACAGACCACACGCGCGCGCTGGGGCTTTCCTTCCTCTGCACCTGCTGCGTCACATCAGATCACGCGTGTGCATGTGCATGTGCAGCCGCATGCATGCGTGTATCGATGGCGTTGTCCTATGACCAAACCAATCATTCCTAGAATTGGGCAAGCTCCTTACTAGTCTGTCGGCACTTAATCTTGCTGTTTACTACTACACAACTGATTCTAGTTGACAGCCTATAATTTATTAGCAGAGGCAGCCAAAAATTGTATCTCCAAAAATACACCTCTGAAATAGAGGCCAACAGTAATGTAAAATCTATTAATACAGGCGGACATCTAAGAGGTTCATCTCTAAAATGGAGCCTATATATTTTTTCAATGTCGGACCTCTTTATGGCTGAGATTAGTCAAGCTCGTAAAAGTCACGGCCCATTTCTCCCTACCGGACTTATATATAGAGAGAGGGCATTAGTTTTTCCAACAATCTCTCACTCAACCACCTCTCCTTTCCCCAAATCCCTCTACACCCGGCTACCACCCCCTTTTCTCCTCTCCCCCAAATCCTCTCGAATCCCCGATACCATCCATATATAGACCCCATCCACCCCCACGACTAATGTCATGGTTGGCGGAGGAGCTCGCGTGTCAACACTCTTCCCCCACCGTCCTTGATCCTTAGCTGGTGTTGGTGGTGGCGCACCAATCCCCTCCCTCTCCCAGGTGGTGGCATGTGTGGCTCTTCCTTCACGTTTGTGGCATGAGCATGTGGCTCTTCATCCACACCGGTGCCACGCACACACGTCTCTTCCTCTGAGCTGGCGATATTTGTGCACAACTCTTCCTCTACACTAGCGGCGTTGGCGAGCGGAACCTTGCCCCTACATTAGTGGCGAGCGAACCGACGAGATCTCCACCGCTACCTCTTCATCTCTGCCTTTGTAAACCCTTGATTAACACAGACCTTATCCTAGAGACGGAGAGCTTGCCAAAAACCATTATAACACGTCTCTAAAAATTGGTTTTGTAAAAGTATTAATTTCATTCGTTCATGTGTTTTGTCATTGATATTATTTCTATTTTTATTTTCTTGATGGACCGAGTTTGATTTATTATTTAGACTATTTTTCTAATAGTAGAGGTGATTATTATTGTTCATGAATATAATCAGAGTTTATCCAATTGATGTCCATATGTTTCTAATTCTTTTGGGGCTCATAGCACTTATCTTTACAAGCTTACACTACTACAAAATTTATTAACCGTGACCTTTTAAAATCGCCCTCGGAGGTGGGCAGCATTTTCAACCGCCTCAGTTAATGCCTCGGATTAATTGAGACGATCATTTTTTATTAACCGAGGCGGTCATAGATAACTGCCTCGCAAAATCTATTAATGGAGACGGTTGAAAGATAACCGCCTCCTAAAATCTATTAACTTAGGCGTGCCTTATAAAAGGCCCGTCTTAGAAAATAGGGCCATTTTCGGAGACGGACCTCCTAACTCGCCCGCCTCAGAAAAAAGGTTGAGGCCCAAACAAGCCCAGGATTGAGGCCCGACAAGCTCTATGTATAAATACGTAACCCTAGGACCAGAATTGAGGCCCGACAAACTCTTTCCTTCTCCCTGTCCTATGACCGAGCACACCGCTGCCCTTCCCCTCCCTCGCGAGTCGTGCCTCCCTCTTCCTTGCTCTGCTCTCCGATGCGGTGGGCACGGCGCTCCTTCGGCAGCGATGTGGCAAGCGCGGCCCCTCTTCCCTTACCCTGCCCGGATATGGCCGCATCCATGGCGAGCGCCCCCCGGCGGCATCAAGATCACTCGTGGCGGCACGACGACATCGAGGTAGTTTCCCATCTCCCTCTCTTCCTCTCTTCCTCTTCTCACTCTTCCCTCTTCTCCCACAGGCGAGCAACACCGACGCCCCTCCTCTTTCCGTCCATGGTGCAGATTTGGCAGGTTGGAGTCCTTTGGCGGCCACCAGAGGCAGCGGGGCACGCGGATTTGGCGACCTACACCACCTGTCGGCGGTCCCGACAAGCGGCGGCATGCACAGGAGGATGTTGCAGCCATGGATGGGCTCGGCGGGCCCGTGTATGGGCTCAGCGGGCCTACCCATGGATTTCTCTTTTTTTGGTTTTTTTATTTTATTAACCGAGGCGGGCATCAAACCGCCTCGGAAAAGGTCAGATTTACCGTGACCTTACATCCGAGACATTT